>NC_058132.1:370909307-371032168 GCF_016433145.1 Gracilinanus agilis
ATTTAATTTACATTTTGTAATTTTCTCTAACTCTTGCTTGGTTTTAAAGTCTTTCCTTTCCCACAGATCTGACAAGTAAACTATTCTGTGTTCACTTAACTTGTTTATAGTTTCCCTCTTTATATTCAAGTCGTTCACCCATTCTGAATTTATCTTGGTGTAGGGTGTGAGATGTTGATCTAGACCTAATCTCTCCCATGTTGTTTTCCAAATTTCCCAGCAGTTTTTGTCAAATAGTGGATTCATGTCCCAAAAGTTGGGCTCTTTGGGTTTATCATACACTGTCTTGCTGATGTCATTTACCCCAAGTCTATTCCATTGATCCTCCTCTCTTTCTCTTAGCCAGTACCATATTGTTTTGATGACTGCTGCTTTATAGTATAGTTTAATATCTGGTACTGCTAGGCCCCCTTCCTTCACATTTTTTTTCATTATTTCCCTTGATATTCTTGATCTTTTGTTATTCCAAATGAAATTTGTTATAGTTTTTTCTAATTCAGTAAAGAAGTTTTTTGGTAGCTTGATAGGTATGGCACTAAATAGTTAAATTAATTTGGGTAGAATTGTCATTTTTATTATGTTAGCTCGTCCTACCAATGAGCAATCAATGGCTTTCCAATTGTTTAGATCCAGTTTTATTTGTTTGGAAAGTGTTTTGTAGTTGTTTTCATATAATTGCTGGGTTTGTTTTGGTAGATAGATTCCCAAGTATTTTATATTGTGTAGGGTGATTTTGAATGGTGTTTCTCTTTCTACTTCTTGCTGCTCTAGTGTGTTGGAAATGTATAGAAATGCTGATGATTTATGTGCATTTATTTTGTATCCTGCAACTTTGCTAAAGTTGTTGATTATTTCTACAAGCTTCTTAGTTGATTCTCTAGGATTTTTTAAGCAGACCATCATATCAGCTGCAAAGAGTGATAGCTTAGTCTCCTCCTTGCCTATTTTGATACCCTCAATTTCTTTTTTGTCTCTAATTGCAACTGCTAGTGTTTCTAGTACTATGTTGAATAATAGAGGTGATAATGGGCATCCTTATTTTACTCCTGATCTTATTAGGAAGGTTTCTAATTTATCACCATTGCATATGATGCTTGTTGATGGTTTTAGGTATATACTTTTTATTATTTTTAGGAAAGGTCCTTCTATTCCTATACTTTTCAGTGTTTTCAATAGGAATGGATGCTGTATTTTGTCAAAGGCTTTTTCAGTATCTATTGAGATAATCATGTGATTTTTGTTTCTTAGACTGTTGATATGGTCAATTATGTGGATGGTTTTCCTAATGTTGAACCAACCTTGCATTCCTGGTATAAATCCCACCTGATCATGGTGGATGATCTTCTTAATTACTTGTTGGAGTCTCTTTGCTAGTATTCTATTTAAGATTTTTGTATCTATGTTCATTAGGGAGATTGGTCTATAGTTTTCTTTCTCTGTTTTTGATCTCCCTGGCTTTGGAATCAGTACCATATTTGTGTCATAAAAGGAATTTGGTAGGACTCCTTCTTTGCTTATCATATCAAATAATTTGGATAGTATTGGGATTAGTTGCTCTTTGAATGTCTGATAGAATTCACTTGTGAATCCATCAGGTCCTGGTGATTTTTTCTTAGGGAGTTCTTTGATGGCTTGTTCAATTTCTTTTTCTGATATGGGATTATTTAGGTATTCTATTTCTTCTGCTGTTAATCTAGGCAGTTTATATTTTTATAAATATTCATCCATATCTCCTAAATTGTTACATTTATTGCCATATAATTGGGCAAAATAGTTTTTAATGGTTGCCTTAATTTCCTCTTCATTAGAAGTGAGGTCTCCCTTTTCATCTTTGATACTGTCAATTTGGTTTTCTTCTTTCCTTTTTTTTATTAGATTGACCAGTACTTTGTCTATTTTATCTGTTTTTTCAAAATACCAGCTTCTAGTCTTATTTATTAATTCAATAGTTCTTTTACTTTTGATTTTTTAAATTTCTTCCTTGATTTTTAGTATTTCTAATTTAGTTTTCATCTGGGGATTTTTAATTTGCTCGCTTTCTAATTTTTTGAGTTGCATGCCCAATTCATTAATCTCTGCCCTCCTTAATTTGTTAATATATGAGCTCAAGGATATAAATTTCCCCCTGAGTACTGCCTTGGCTGCATCCCACAGAGTTTGGTAGGATGTCTCATCATTGTCATTTTCTTCAATGAAATTGTTGATTGTTTCTATGATTTCTTCTTTGACAAATTCGTTTTGGAGAATCATATTGTTTAATTTCAAATTAGTTTTTGATTTGCCTGTCCAGGTACCCTTACTAATTATTATTTTTATTGCATTATGATCTGAGAATGTTACATTTATTATATCTGCTCTTTTGCATTTGTTTGCAATGATTCTATGCCCTATAACATGGTCAATCTTTGTGAATGTACCATGTGCAGCTGAAAAGAAGGTGTATTCCTTTTTGTCCCTATTTATTTTTCTCCACATATCAATTAAATCTAATTTTTCTAGGACTTCATTCACCTCTCTTACCTCTTTCTTATTTATTTTTTGGTTTGATTTATCTAGATCTGACAGAGGAATATTTAGATCTCCCACTAGTATGGTTTTACTATCTATTTCCTTCTGGAGCTCTGCCAGTTTCTCCTTTATGAATTTGGATGCTATACCACTTGGTGCATACATATTGAGCAGTGTTATTTCCTCATTGTTTATACTGCCTTTAATTAGGATGTAATGACCTTCCCTGTCTTTTTTAGTCATATCTATTTTTACTTTGGCTTTGTCAGAAATCATAATAGCCACTCCTGCCTTCTTTTTCTCATTTGATGCCCAAAAGATTTTGCTCAAGCCCTGAACCTTAAACTTGTGTATGTCCACCCACCTCATATGTGTTTTTTGTAGACAACATATGGTGGAATTTTGGTTTCTAATCCACTCTGCTATTTGCTTCCATTTTATGAATGAGTTCATCCCATTCACATTCAGAGTTACAATTATCAGTTGTGCATTCACTGACATTTCTGCATCCTCCCCTAGACCCACCCCTTCTTCTTACACTATTTTCTTTTAAACCAGTGGTTTGCTATTAAGACCCTATCCCTTATCCCCTCCTTTGACTAACTCCCCTTTCTATCCCCTCCCTTATTATTCCCCTCTTTTTGTTTTTAAAGGCCTAATGAATTCCCTCCCCCTTCTTCTCCCCTCCCTTTTTTTGACCTCCCCACTCCCCTGCTCCCCTTGGTTTATCCCTTCTAACTTTCTCAGAAGGGTTAGATAAGAGTTTTATGTCCCAATGGATAGTATAGCTACTCTTCCCTCTCTGTGTTGATTACACTAAGAGTAAGGTTTGATTATTCCCTCTTAATGCTCTCTTCCTCTCCTTATAATAGTATTTGTCCCCTCTCCTTCCCATGCCCCCTTTGTGTGTAATAGAATATTCTATTTTTCTTGTTCACTCAAGTTTCTCTTGGTGTCCCCTACTATTCACCCCGTCTTTCCCATTCCTCATGTCATCTTAGATTATTTAGTGTTCCACCCTCTCCCTGTGAATTATTCTTCTGATTACTATAATAGTGAATACTATAATAGTGAATAGAGTTCACTACAGAGAATTATACATAACATTTCTCTACATAGGACTACAGATAATTAGATCTTACTGAGGCCCTTAAAAATCAAATTTAAAAATTATGAGTTTTAGGGGGCAGCTGGGTAGCTCAGTGGAGTGAGAGTCAGGCCTAGAGATGGGAGGTCCTAGGTTCAAACCCGGCCTCAGCCACTTCCCAGCTGTGTGACCCTGGGCAAGTCACTTGACCCCCATTGCCCACCGTTACCAATCTTCCACCTATGAGACAATACACCGAAGTACAAGGGTTTAAAAAAAAACAAACAAAAAAATTATGAGTTTTCTTTCTTTCCCCTCTGTTTCTTATTTACCTTTTCATGTTTCTCTCGATTTTTGTGATTGGATATCAAACTTTCCATTTAGCCCTGGTCTTTTCTGTGCCAATACTTGGAATTCTCCAATTTCTTCATACTTTCCCCTTGAAATATATAGTCAGTTTTGATGGGTAGTTGATCTGTGGTTGCAGGCCCAGCTCTCTTACCTTTCCGAATATCGTGTTCCAAGCCTTGCGGTCTTTTAGCGTGAAGGCTGCCAGATCCTGTGTGATCCTGATTGGTGCTCCTTGATATTTGAATTGTCTCTTTCTGGCTTCTTGTAAGATTTTTTCTTTTGCTTGGAAGCTCTTGAATTTGGCAATTATATTCCTGGGGGTTGTCTTTTCTGGGTCTATTGTAGAGGGTGTTCTATGGATCCTTTCAATGTCTATATTGCCCTCTTGTTGTAGGACTTCAGGGCAATTTTGCTGAATAATTTCTTTTAGTGTGGAGTCCAGGTTTCTATTAATTTATGGTTTTTCTGGAAGACTAATGATTCTCAAATTGTCTCTTCTTGACCGGTTTTCTTGGTCTGTCACTTTCTCATTGAGATATTTCAAGTTTCCTTCTATTTTTTCAGTCTTTTGACTTTGTTTTATTTGTTCTTGTTGTCTTCAGAGATCATTAGCTTCTAATTGCTCAATTCTAGCCTTTAGGGATTGGTTTTCGGCTATAATCTTTCGGTTTTCGGCTATGATCTTTTGGTTTTCGGTTATAATCTTCTGGTTTTCCTTTTCAATCTGGTCATTTCTGGTGTTCAATTTGCTTATCAGTTCATTTGATTTCTGAGCCTCACTTTCCAATTGCAAGATTCTACCTTTTAAACTGTTATTTTCTTGCCAGATCTCTTCCATCTTCCTCAAAATCTCAGTTTTGAACTCTTCCATAGCTTGTGACCCGTTTTCCTTATTTGAGGAGGGTCCAGATGCTTGTTTGTTCTCCTCCTCTGTTTGCTCGGTTGTCTGGATTTTCTCTGTGTAAAAGTTGTTGAGTCTTAAAGACTTCTTTTGTTGTTAATCTTTCTCTTCTGAACTTCCTGAGTCTGGGTGGCCATCATTAGCCCAGCAGCTTCTCAGCTTTATCCTCGTGCTTAGCAACTGTCTGAGGTCTTTTGGCTCCTGAGGTCTGAGGTCTGGTTTTTTCCAAGATCAAGCCCCCTGGTGGACCCCCTTGCTTGATCCTCTGCAGGAGGTTTCTTTACAAGTCTCAGGGCGCTGCTTTCACAGTCGTATACCTGTCTGCACTGGTTCCCCACTCAGGATTTCAGAGCCTTAGCTCGTGGCTGTGTCTGCCTCCACCCGCGCCTCCACCCGTGCTCAGACTTTGTGTGCATCTTTAGCTTTTTGGGGACCTAAATCTTGCTGCTCTCAGGAACAGGCCCTGGAGCTGCCAATGACTCGATGGGTGCCCCAATCTTGCTCTATTTCTTTTTAGCTGGCTTCGGCGCTATAGGTGGTGTGTGTGGAGGAGGTGTGTGGGGGGTGGTTGCTCAGCCCGCGATTTAGTGAGAGCTGTTTCACCCCTTTATAGCATGGAAATGTCCCGATTCCACGTACCTTCCACGCTGCACCCTGTTGTGGGGTTCCTTCGTTCGTCTGGACTTGTTTTTATGTCCCCTTGAGGAGTCTTGTATGTTTCAGTCAGGAGAGGTTAAGAGCTGCTTTTTACTCTGAAGCCATCTTAACCCGGAACCCTTTTATCATTTCTTATGACAAAAAAAAAATATTCCCTTGTAACCATATTCCACAAATCCCAAGCCCTCTCTTTTTCCTGTGGACCCAGCGGATCCTTTTGTCAGGCAATTAGAGGTTAAGTGACTTGCTCAGATCACATAGCAAGGAAATGTCTGAGGCCATATTTGAACTCAGGTCTTCCTTACTCCAGGCTCAGTACTCTTAACCACTGAGCCACAAGTATCTCTTTGAGGAGGGCAAAGGTAAATAAGTTATGGTCTGTTTCACGTAGCCTAGTGGATAGAGGATTAAACGGGAAGTCATGGAGGCATATTGTGAGGGTGAAATGGGATAATGAATGTAAAAAGCACTTTGTAGATCTTAAGAACTCTCCTTAAATATTTCCCTATTATTATTAGTCCCCAGACATCAAGCTTCCCATTTGGTGATGATATTCCCTAACCCTTTTACTGCATTCTTGATGAGTTCAAGCTGTGCTTATAAAGCAATTATAGGGGTATCCTAGTAAATGTTTGGCAATCCAGTTCTCAAGGGGGGAAAAATGAATACACCCATTTTTAAGGTTAATCTGTACTCTTAACACTTTCTTAAGTCTTAGCCAAAAACAATTATAAATCAAGCTGTCATTTTTAGAAATTTCCAATTTCTAAAATGTAAAATAAAAATAAAAAAAACCAAACACTTGAAGCTTGTTAGAGCTGATGCTAGCACCTCTTATACAGGGACCCACTTTACATTCCCTGTCTGCTGCTTTTAGCTTGTGTCCCCACTGGCAAGGTCCTTAAACTCTCCAGACCAGTGGTGTCAAACTTGAATGGACACTAGAACCTCCAAGCCATACAATAGGATATCTGAGGGCCACATACTGACTTAGCATACTACATGTGTTTATATGCTTCTTTTCTTAAGTCAATACATTAAAATTAGATAAGCATTACATTTTAATCTGGTCCAAGCCACATTCAGGATTGTTGTGGGGCACATGCAGAATAAAGGTTTCATGTTTGACACCTCTGATCCAGATCTCAGTTTCCTGCACCCTGAAATGATGGTTGTTGTTCATCCTTTTTCAAAGAGGACCAATGACATCAGATGTCTTGATTTAAATGGGAACTGGATTTAAGTGAGGCCAAGTTGCACAAAGACATCAAACACCTGATTCTCTCTTCTAGAATCATCAAAGCCCAGTGGCAAGATACAAGCCGAGATGACAGGTGATGGCTGGGATGGGATGCTCTGTTGAAACAAATTGTTCTCATCTACCTATTCTACCAGAGGAAGTTTTCACAGGCTTGGGGTAGACATCCTCCACTCTCACTGATAGGTTTGAAGCCCAGGTCTGTCAGTTTCCTTCAACCAAGTTTAGTGTGTCCTCCAAGACAGATTTACCAGGGTGGTGCAGCCACTATGCATGCTACGACATCTTAAGAGTTACAGGTGAGAATTGGGTAAAGGGTAGACACCAAAGATGGATAAGAAGTCCTGAAAAGGACTCAGCAAGCCCTCATGCCAGAGGAGCTAATCCTCCCTGAACACCCCATATGCCCCTGAAATGATAGGATTCAACTAAGCCTAAGATCCTTTCCAGCTCTAAGATCCCAGTCAGCCTAAAAGGAGAAAGGATGTGTTCTCTCAAAAGCTATCCTATAAAACAGCATATATTAAGAGCTAGGAAAGATGTAGATGGGGCTTGAGGAGAACCATCAGCTGTATTTTTTTGGGCCTTGAAATCCAGGATGTATTTTTCAGTTATGTTTTGATATACAAAAGAAGAAATATTGAATTGACCGTCTTTGAACTTTGAGACCCTGGGCAAGTCACTTTGATTCTGTCTCCTTAGGTTTCCTCTTCTGTAAAAGAAAGATGATAATGGCACCTAACTCCCATGGTTGTTGGAAGGATAAAATGAGAAAATAGAGTCATCTAGGTGGCACAGTGAGTAGAACACTGGGCCTAGAGTCAGGAAGGACCAGAGTTGAAATCTAACCAAACATTTATAATCTATATGATCCTGGGCAAGCCATTTACTTCCCAGAACCTCACTGCTCTTCCTTTGTAAAATGAGAGGGTTGCACTAGATGGCCTCCAAGATCCCTTTCAGCTTTAGCTCTATCATTCTGCCATCTTTCAGTTCAATCCTTCAATATAACTATATTCTTTTTAGATCTAAGTTCTACTGTAGTAAAAGGTTACCTTTTATTTTTTCAAATATTTACCAGTTTTTTGAGTGATTAAAAACAAATTTTAAAGAACCATTTTTTGAAAAGCAACTTTAATTAGTGCTTTGTTTACTGAATAAAGTATGAAGTTCTCCCAATTGCTTGTCTTCTGGATTGTTTTTTCCTGGAAAGTGATCTTCTGACTAAAATATCAAGTTTTTGGTAATGTTTTTCTAAGCTAAAAATATTTATCTAAAGGCATATATGTTTCAATGAAACAAGATTAGGTGTTTATACCTATGTAAACATATACATACCCACACACTTAGATAAAAATATGAATTTTAAAGATTGGACTGTTTACTAGATGGTACAGTATATAATATACAGTATATACTAGAGTACTGGACTTGAAATCAGGAAAACTGGAATTCAAATCCTGCCTTGGGCATTTAGTAGTAGTTACTAGTTGTGAAACCTCTGTTAAGTTACTTAACTTCTTTCAGCCTCAGTTTCCTCATCTGTAAATGGAGATAATAATAGCGCCTATCACATGTGAAGATCAAATGATATAACAGATGCAAAGCACTTTGCAAACTTAAAATGTAATACAAGTGTTAACTATTATCATTATCTAATTCACTTGTGCTTCAAACCTAAGTAATGAAGTCAAACATGTCCTCAGTTCAAGTCTCAGTACTCTGAAGGAAATCTGGAGATCAGATGATTCCACAGCTCAGTGGTTGTTTCCTGTCTTCAGGGCATCCTGAGAGATTAAAACTCTCTTGTAGATTAAGAATTCAGCTTCCATCTTTTCTTGGGCCATTCTGGGCAAGAATAATAATCGATGCTGCTGCTGCTGCTGATTCTGATGATAAAGCTAGCATGAGTAGGCTGCTTTAAGATTTGCAGAGTACTACATAGAAAGATATGTCTGTAGATATAGCTATATTGATATCTTAAAGCCCATTGATATGTAATTGTCTCCTCTTTGGTGATCAATGCCCCATTCCTACATGAGAGAAATAGCATAGTTGTTGCAGTAGTTGAGAGCTAGAGAGGTCAGAGGATCAGTCTCTTCAAACTCTAAAACTTCTTGGAGTCTCTTCAAGTTTTCTTCAAGTCATTTTGGGATCTTCTGATTTCTATCTTCAATGGAAGATGCCATTCCCATTCACACTTCAGGACTCTAAAGGAAAAGACTCTAGGAAGAAACCAAAATGAGATGAGGTGGCAGTCTCCATCATGTCCCTATTCTTAACTTGCTACCCTAGCAGCTCTGGGAAATTTCCCCTTTGGTGAGATTTCTCTCTCTTAATTGAGATGAATTATCTTTCTCCAAATGGGAGAGCTAATTCACTCTATGTTGTCTGGTACATACTCTCTTATACATGCATGCTCTGATTTCTGTTTTGCTATTGACTTAAAAAATGCATTTTTTTGCTCTCTATTATGTGTGTTCATTATGGAACTGGTAATTGGAGGAAAGGGATTCAAGTTTTGGACATAATGGCACTGACTCTTCAACTGACCTCATTATTTTATAGGCTCAGCACAATGGGATAACCTGACCCTTACTGTCCAAAAGTCAGAGCCAAGTACTTTTATTCCTAATTAATTCATTAACAGCCCATCAATTAATTTGCAAGTGATGAGACTTCAAATGCCCACAGCCTCAAAAAGATTTTATGGTGTAATCCCTTATGTATGTACCCAATATTTTCAAGGGGTTTGTCACAGAACATGTCCACACCCTCCATGGAAAGATACAAAGTCCCAAAGGCTCACTCCCTGATAAGCTCATAGAGCTGAATGGAGAACTGATTAACTCTAAGTAAAAATATTTGGCAATTCTCCAAGGCTCTAAGTTGCAGATGAATTTGTCAACATTTATCAATGGAGAGAATTCTCTATGTCAATGAAACTATGCCTCCTGATTTTAAAAAAATGTGAATTGATATGGACCCATGTGGTAAGTCATATCACAGAAAATGCCTTATAGAAAAACACAAGCATATATATGTAGACACCTCTCCTTCCCCACCCTCCCAACTCACATCCTCACAAACCAATCTTCAATGTCATTTCCGCCATTGAGCTCTCAAAGGCCTTCCCCAGAGCCTAGGGTATACCAAAAGTCTAAGTGCAATTTTAAGTTATTAGAGCTTAAAGATGCACCAAGACTTTGGGAATGCCCTGTAGAGACAGATTCATAAGAGATCATGACTAGAACCCAACCTAGCAATTTTTTCCATCTTCCTTAATTGAGTAGACTCTATTAAAGCAATTGTTCTTCTATTTTTAAGACAAAGAGGGGCAGCTAGGTCACTCAGTAAATTGAAAGCCAGACCTAGAGACAGGAGGTCCTGAGTTCAAATCTGGCCTCAGACACTTAACCTCCATGGCCTACCGCCCTTTGCCTTAGAACCAATACCCAGACAGAAAGTAAGGGTTTAAAAAAGAGGGGAAAAAAAGAGGCCATGTAATTCCATCATTTTTATAGTGTGGCCTTGGATAAGTCACTTGCATTCTTGGTGCTGTAGATAATCTCTAAAGCAATAAATTGAAGAGAAGTGACAGATCTCCACTGGTTGAAGTGGCTTTCTCACCTAAGAGTTCCCTAAACCAATGAAATCCTAGGTCTAGTACCTATCTAAGCAAATTAGGGTTCTCCTAGAAGTCCCTGTACTTCCACGATTGCCACATCCCTCATTTGAGGGTCTGTTTCACATGTCTTTCGGTCTTTGAGATAAATACAGAAGAAGGTAACAAAAAGTTTTCAAAAATAACATTTAATAAAAATCTACCTGAATCAGATTCACATGAAAGTCATTCAGAGCAAAGTCATAATACAAGGTAACCATTAATTTATGCAGAGGACACCATCTTTACTAAAGGAAATCTGCAATATGAGAGAGGAGGTGAATAATTCACCCCCATCTCCCCAGAGACCTGTTCTCTGATTGTCACCTGCCTGAGTCATAATCACCTCCTTCCCTACTCACCCACTCAGTTTTACTACTCTGTTAGCTGCTCAAGAGTAGGGTTTGGCCTTTGGTTTAGTCCTGCTCTCAATGAAAATCATGAAATTACCACTGTTTATTCTGTGATGGGTAAGTTTCCATGAAAAAAAATTTCACGTATCTTGGGGAACAAAGATCCAAATGGCAGCGAGCTTCTTTGTGTTCTGGGGCCATAATAACTGGAAATTCCAGTGTTTTCCCACCTACTGCTTATTTTTCACTAGATTTCTCCTAGGGGTAGGAGGTGGGGAGGTGGGAGTAATACATTTAAATCTGAAAATCTCTAGCTTCACCCTGTAAACCATTCAGATGATCTTAAATACATTTGGACACAGTAGCTAAGAGATATTTTGTGTTTGATAATAAAGAATTGTTTCTAGGTTGTACTTTATCAAGTAGATATTTATCAAGATAGAATCCCCAAAGTAAGCTATGGACCATATTTTTAATGCTCTGCAAGTAAACAGGAAGTAATATTCCATAAAGTAGATAAGTTTTCTCTACATAACAAGAATTGTGGTACCAGGCCTGAAAGGGCAGTTATCATGTCACTATTTATGGGAGAAACCAGTAAGGAAAATGACCCATCAATAAGGATTCACACAATAATAAAGATTCTTCTCTATTTTCTAGTTCCCATTAAACAATGCTCCCACTTAAGTCCAACTCCTTGATCTCATTATATGACAGAAATGAGCAAGGGGTTCTCAGAGACTATGTCTGATCTGTAGTAACTACAGCAAACTGGAAAAATTTTAAGTATTCACTCAGATATGTGAGGTGTACCAGGACTCCTCTAGGTATGGATAGCTTCAGCACTAGAAAATTCTAAACCAGAAAACTCTTTGGGATTTTTGGTTTGGTTTTTTTTTTTTAAACCTAAATAGAAGGCATTGAGAACGAGCTACCATTAAAGTTTATCAAATTTGTAGTGTTGTTTGAGGAAATGCTGGCACTGATGATATTGTGACTCTTGTGCAATACTAAAATATGGAATGACAAGTTTTATGAATAGGTTTGGGGTGAGAAAGGGTCATTATGAAAAAGTAAATGGATTCTTTGTGTGCGTGTGTGCCTCCTTTACTGAGACTTATTGAGGAGATGGGGGAGAAAGGAAAGGCAGAGATCATGACTTTTCTGTACTATGGAGCTCCTGGCAGTCTGAATGCAATCTAGAGCAAAGTTATGAGAGGGAGGGAGGAGAACATGGAATTCCTTCCCTCTGCATGTTCAGGAAGGGGATCATGATGGACTATGTCAGAAGTAGAAAGACATATTCAGTCTCCCAATTTAACTCCATAAAGTAGAAATGAGACACAAAGTCAGACAGGTTTCAAAGGCACACGAACGGATCAATCACTTTTAAAGAAGAAGACGGTTAATTATCCATATTCTTTTCAAATTTCTCAAGCAGAGATTTGAAACCCTTTTCAAATACCCTTGACTCCTCCTCATCATCTTCACATTCCATGAGCATCTCTTCTAGGAATAGTGGTTGTTCAGATGATTCTTCCCCTTCTGAATTCAGATCTTCATCAAGTAGCAAGTCAAGCCAGCTGGCTTTGGGGCATCCATAGGTCTCAAGTTGGGAGGTTGATGATGATGGTAAGTCTTGCGAATAGGGTGATGGCCAACATATCATGTACTCGGGGAATAACTGACTGAGTAAGGAAAAAGTCTTTTCCTGGGGCACTCGTAGGACAAATGTTACACCCATCTCCTCTTCAGAGTCTGGCAGAGGCATCGGTACGGCCAGCAACTCTGTTTCTAAAAGATGATTCATTCCCTCAACATGAGGACAGCCATTTGGGATCCAGGAGGCACATTCTAAACAGACTGTATAACTTATTGACATACGTTGACCTGGTTTATGAGGGGGACTTTCCTTCATCCGTCGCAAGAGAATCTGCTTACACATGTCATTTTTTATTTTTTTCTCAGGGATGGAATTGATGATGGAACTTACAGTTTCAGCAGAGATTGTGCCCCCTACAATGGTGTATGGTTTGATGTACTTCAAACGCCATGGAATTTCTTTGTTCTGTACAATTGGGATCTGATAGGGGAGCCCAGAGTCAGCCTCATCTTGATAGGCAGAGGGCAATACCACCCTAGTCTGGTGGTAGTCATGGCCTGTTGGAGTATCCTTTTGGTGGCTGGGATCAGACGAAGGAATAACTCTGTCTTTGGGGTTGAATAGAGGTAAAATCCGTATAATCTGATCTTCCAAATCTATTGGAGGTATGTCCTCAGTGCTGGTGGATTTCGACTCAACTTCAGCCAGTTTGCTAGTGCAAGGTGGATGTGTGAGGCCTGATGGTCTGGCCTCAATGACATCTCAACCGAATGGTCTGAGTTAGGGGGAAGTGTGACCCGGGCCTTGTCATCTGGTGCATGGTGGTAGTTCAGAATGGGTGGAGATATAGCCTCGTGTTTTGGGTTGGGTTGAGATAGGACCTGAGACTCAGGATTTGGTTGATGTGTTGACTGGTAGTCCAATACTATCAATGGCTGGAAGTCTAGACCAATAATAGACTCAACTGGTTGTTCAGAGAAGATTGATGGGAGGACACAGGTATGAGGATATATTGGAGCTTTATCCTGCTGGTCAGGGCTAGATGGATCCCTGGACCTATGATCACTAGCTATTAATAAAGACTTCTCCAATAGCTCAGGACTGAATGTGGACTTTGTTAAGGTAGGGCAGTTCTGTTA
This sequence comes from Gracilinanus agilis, assembly GCF_016433145.1. Taxonomy (NCBI): domain Eukaryota; kingdom Metazoa; phylum Chordata; class Mammalia; order Didelphimorphia; family Didelphidae; genus Gracilinanus; species Gracilinanus agilis. The sequence goes on from NC_058132.1 coordinate 370,922,829, forward strand.
CAACTGGAGTTTTAAGAACAGATGCTGCCTCAGGCACACTGCTCTGGCTCACTGAGATTAAGTCTTGGTCTCCACAGGCCCTAGTCAAACCAATGATACAATCCCCAGGAACTATGGCCTGATCATTTAGACTTGATGGAATTTTACTGCTCTGATTATGTCCTGGAGGTAGAGGAATTATAATTGGGTGGTCAGGATATGGCAATGGCCCGGATGTGTCTATGACCTTGTAATCAGGACCTGGTGAAGACAGCTACATGGTCAGAGCATGGGACCATCATCTGGAGCACAGAACTTTTCCAGATTTCCAGGTGTAAAGAAGGAACAGACTTTGCTCTGGCTAGGGGTATGAAGTATAGTGATGATCTAGTAGTTAACCTGTTTCTGTGTTTGGAACATGTTGATGTACTCTTGCTTTGAGGCCATGATATCAATGCATCTGTTCCTCTACTGACAAATTTGGTAAATGATGAAGGTGCAGATTTGGCTCTGAATTTGTTAAAGGTTAGAGAAAGTATAATTGTTTCTGGAGGTCTGAGAACAGATGGTACTTTCTTAGATGCATTTGGGTAGGGTTTGATGATTGGTTCAAGTTGGTTGGATGTTTTTCAAAAGCTGTGGCCTTGGAAATGGTGTTCAGGACTAGGTGACTTTATAATAACATCTCTGGGTCAGAGGTCCAAACCTCCTATTAGGAGCAGTTGCAAACCTGATCTGATACCTAGAACTCTGATGAACTAGATGATTCGGGCTTATTGGCACTGATGAGTCACTCTTTGGAAGTGAAGATATACTAAAGGTTCAGTCATAACTTTGGAGCTCTTTGTTTTACAGATGGTAGAGCCACTCCAGCCTGATGGGTAGATGGTGCCAGAACATGGGGCTGACCTTTGAGGCATGGTAATGTCTCCTTACTCTGAGGGTCATGGCTCAGTGAGATCTTTGGAAGTTTGCTGGAGCTTGAAGAAGTCTAGGCTAGTGCTTGAGGTGCAGTGAAGTATTTGATTGGTAGATAGGGGCAAGAGAAGGCATAACAAACCCTTTAGAAGGTTTTAAAGATTCAACAGGTACCTTTGTCCTAAAGTCTGCATAAGGTAAGTGTTATATTTCTTAGGTTGAAATGATCTCATTCCCTGGTGTTTCATGTGTGTGAAGGGAACTCCACCTCCCAGGATCACATACTGGGGTTGTACCTATGTCCTGGAACTACTAGCACTGCATCATGTCAATGCACTCCAGCATGGGTCATGGGAGAGTGAGCTAGGCACATTGGCCTGGAAGGGATCAGGATAGGATCCAGAGGTAAAGGAGAAGATATAAAAGAAGTGTTCCAGGAAGTGGGGTCTCTCTATTTGCTCAGGCACATGATGAAAAGAAAGGTGGTTGAGAGAGCCATGTGAAGGAGCACCCATGTGGCTAGTTTAGAATAGACTTCTTTCTCTCTGTCTGCCTGCCTTCTCTTATTCAAGTAAATATTAATAAACTATGGAAATTAAAGACCGGAGTTTAACTCAGTTTTAACATATGTAAGGACCAGTATTTGTGATGATGCTTACGTGAAGGTAAGGGTATAGGCAGTCTTGTGAGAGGAAAGAAGTAGTAACTGGGAAGTGCTGGACCAATCATTGAATTTATTTATTTAGGGTATTCTTCCATGGTTACACAATTCATGTTCTTTCCCTTCCCTCTTCCCTCCCCCCTCCTGGAGTTGACAAGCAATTCTACTGGGCTATACATGTTTCATTGTTCAAAACCTATTTCCATGTTATTCATATTTGCAGTAGGGTGATCTTTTACCACCAAAACCCCAATCATATCCCCATCGAACCACATTTTTCTTCTGCATTTCCACTCCCACAGTTCTTTCTCTGTATGTAGATAGTGTTTGTTCTCCTAAATTCCTCTGGATTGTCCTGAATCATTGCATTGCTGCTAGTAGAGAAGTCTATTACATTTGATTGTGCCATAATGTATCAGTCCCTGTATACAATGTTCTCTTGGTTCTGCTTCTTTCAATCTGCATCAATTCCTGGAGATTCTTCCAGTTGACATGGAATTCCTCCAATTCATCATTCCTTTCAACACAATAATATTCCATCACCATCAGATACCACAATTTGTTCAGCCATTCCCCAATTGAAGGGCATCCCCTCATTTTCCAATTTTTTGCGCCACCACAAAGAGCTCAGCTACAAATATTTTTGTACAAGTCTTTTCCCTTATTATCTCTTTGAGATGCAAGCCCAGCAGTGGTATGGCTGGATCAAAGGGTAGGCATTATTTTAAAGCCCTTTGGGCATAATTCCAAATTGCCCTCTGGAATGGTTGGATTAATTAACAACTCTACCAGCAGTGTATTAGTTGGACTGATCATTGAGACCAAACTTCCCTTTAATTCTAAGAAGGTGGTTCAGTTCCCATGGTGGTACTATGCAATGAGGTGGTCATGGCAACTGCATTGAATTTCTCTGGTAATAGAAGACTTTGGGAGAGGGCTTTTGAAAGGATGCTAAAGAAAAAGGAAAAAACTTTTGAGTGAGGGTAAAGAAATACTATACACAGAAAATGAATGGGAAAGGCAATCATACTAAGGTAGGTACAGCTACGAAGAGGCTTCCTGGGAAATTGGATATAGTAAAAAACTTGGGAGCTGGACTACCTGGGTTCAAATTCTGCTTCTGACACCTGTGACTTTTATGGTCCTGAGAAAATCACTTAACCTCTGTAAGCCTCAGTTTCCTCAACCACATAATGAGGGAATTGGACTTTGAAATTCTTTTTTCGTGCTAAGTTTACTATAATATTGTGATGTCTAAGTAGGGGAAGAGGTGGCCATGATTCAAACCACAATCATACCTTTCATTTATATGGAACCTTGAAGATTTCACTTATGAAAGTTCCCATGTGTGAATGGTCCATGGAAAAGCCAACACATGGAAGACAGATAAGATCACTCCCATTTGATGAGAAAAGTAGATTCCAAATGTTGATTTGTACTTGGAAAGGATTATATAACTAATAAAAATGGTGAAGCCAAGAATCAAATGTGGGAAACTAAAGGAAGAACATCAAACTGACTTGCCCGAGTCAGTTTGCTCTTCCATGACTGAAAATTGACATATGGAGAAATAGAACTCAGCGTTTCAGATTTCCAGGCCAGTTAATTCCTTTGATTGTTCCAGGCTGAGAATGACAAGGGTAGTCATGATCATGTAGGTGATTACCACAGACAATGGCTCACAAAAGTAAGCTTATTTGAAAAACAAAGTTCTCACCTTTTGAAAATAACTTGTGTCTTTTCCCAATTGGTCCACTGAAGTATTTCCTTGAGAAAATAATATTAGTAAAGAAGTACAAAGTATTATAGGTTCTAGAGACCCCTTAAAAAGAATAGCAGTCAAATGACTATGTATCTTTAAAGCCCTGGCCCAGAAAATTTTAACTTGTCTCCTCCTACTTAGTCATTGCCCTCTGAGTCATTGCATTTCTCAGTTCCCCACCCACCTTTTTCCTGGACTCCAAAATGTGATCCTTAAACTTTTATTAAAAAGTACTCTAAACAAAGGTTCTTGAAAAATACTCATTTACACGAAATATGATTAGTTGAGAGAAAAACAAGACATATCTTCCTCAGGGTCTTTTAGCAGAAATTAAAATCATAGCTAAAAGAGCAAAACTATAAGGGTTTTTTTATTTCAATCACCCAACGATTTTTTATGGTACTTTCTTAGACAAAATGGTCTCCTCAAAACAGCTCTAATTTTGGTAAAAGAATTCCCACAGTTTAAGACACATTGCTGTTCCAAAAATGTTTTCTGATTCTATTGTCTCAGAGTCAATAAAATCTTATTTTGAGAGTGTGGAGAATTTTATATCAGTCTCTTGGAAAATTAGAAACATAATGAGCATTATAAACGAAAAGATGAAAATCCTTGGCTTCATACACTAGATCTCTCTTCTTACACCTTTTTTCTTAGGGATTCATCCTGGTGACCAACCCAGGCCAACCTATCCCATCCCAAAGTTGCATCTCAACCAGTTAGAACTACTAGAAAGATAGAAACCAGGCTTTATCAAATGTCCAAAGATCAGGATACTGAGCAAGTCCAATCCCCAATGACCTTGGAAGCTCAAGAGTTTTCCTAAACAATGGAGATTAAGAGAATAAATCCTTCTCCCACCCACCTCAGGAAAGATAAATTTGTCTCTTTTGAAAAGTAAAGATCTTCCTGAGAAAGTTACATATATTCCAAGCTATATATAGAGCAAGCTAGATCTGCTTCCCCAAACACCAAGGGCTGGACTTGAGCCCAAGCAGAGGATCTGAAGTCTCCCTGACATCACAGAGCCCCAGTTGTTTTTTGTCATCTGGCATTATTTGGGGTAAGGGAGACCTAATGTGATGACCATTTTTGTCTTATTGGTTCCTTTGGCAAACAGAACACATGAGATTCCTGATGTGGAGTTATATAAGAAAAAAAAAAAGAAATTTCGAGTGGATTGAGAGCCAGGCCTAGAGATCAGGGCATCCTGGGTTCAAATCTGACTTCAGACACTGCCTAGCAGTGTGACCCTGGGCAAGGCACTTAACTCCCTTTCCTAGCACTTAGCTTTCTTCTTCTGCCTTAGAATCAATAAACAGTATTGATTCTAAGATGGAAAGTAAGGGTTTTTTAAAAATATCATTTCCCTTTTGCTTTTACCAATTAGTTATTGTTTAGGTTCCTTTTACACAAGATTCAGTTTTAGGATCATAGATTGAAATCTGGAAGGGATCTTAGAAATCACCCACTACAGGTTCTTTCCCACTTTAGACCATTTTATAGAGGGGGAAAAGTGAAACTAAACCTAGGTTACAACATGGGCCCTTTGACATAGTGTTTATCCCAATATATGCATACTTTGTTTTACTGAAATTTTTCAGTTTACAAACTGAAGGTTTGTGGCAACCCTGAATCAAACAAGTACATTTGGTGCCATTTTTCCAACAGCAAGTGCTCTCATTGTTTCTGTGTCACATTTTGGTAATTCTCAAAATATTGCAAACTTTTTCATTATCATTATATCTATTATAGTGATAGCTGATCAGTAATCTTTAATGTTACTATTGTAATTGTTTTGGGGTACCATGAACCCATCTGTAGATGATGGCAAAATTAATAAATCACTAAATGTTTGTGTATTCTGACTGCTCCCCATCTTTCTCCCTCTCCTCAGGCCACCCTATTCCCTGAGACACAATGCTATTGAAATTAGGCCAGTAAATGGTTCTAAGTGTTCAAGTGAAAGGAAAAGAGTCAATAGATGAAGCAAATTTTAAGAAATTGCCACAGCCATCCCAGCTTTCAACAACCACCCAAATCAGTCAGCAGTCATCAACACCAAGGCAAGACCCTTCGCCAGCAAAAAGATTAGGACTTGCTGAAGGTTCAGATGATGGTTAGAATTTTTTAGCAATAAATTATATTTTAATTAAGATACATTCCTTGTTTTTTAGATATAAAACTCTATTACACACTTAATAGACAGCAGTATAGTATAAATATAATTTTTATATGTACTGAGAAGACAAAAATTTGTATGACTCACTTTACTGCAATAAGTGCTTTCTTGTGAAAGTCTGGAATTGAACTTGCAACATCCCTGAGGAATGCTATACATCACAGTCCCTCTTGCCTAACATGAAGAATGTGATCCTTTCCCTCTTAAAGTCCTATCTATTATACATTATTCTCTGGAAAGACAAGTACTAAGGCTTTTTCATTATCTTATCAATCATAGCACCTAGTCCAGTGTCTTGCACATTTAATAAGTAAACATGGGGCAATTATTTTGTAATGTAAATAAATATGTAGGGCATTTGGGTTTCTGCAAGAAAAGAATCCAGATTTCTACTTTTAAGCCTGGAAAACATCAGTTTTATAGAGTGCTAAGGGAAGTACTAAAAGAGACTTCTCTATCTCCCAGCATATATCTAGAAAATACACAAGTACTATAGGAAATCCAATAAGAACCTAGAATTCATCATAGAAGTGGCTGAGGAGGTGGGGTAGCTAGATAGCTCAGTGGATTGAGACCCAGGTCTAGAGACAGGAGGGTCCTGGGTTCAAATTTGACCTCAGGCCCTTCCTATCTATGTGATCCTGGGCAAGTCACTTGACCCCTATTGCCTAGCCCTTACTGCTTTTCTACCATGTAACTAAAACATAGTATTGATTATAAGGTAGAAGGGAAGTAAGGGTTTAAAAAAAGTGTCTGGGAAGGAATAAGTAGAAAGGCAGTAATAACTTCAATGAGCAATATATCATACACCTACCTACATTTGTGAGTTTCTGGGATCAAAGGTAATATTCAAGAATATTGATGTTTTGCCAACCAACTCCCAATCTAAATGTTTCTAACATAAAGACCCCTTGGCCCTGAAAAATGCATCTCTTTCCAGTTTAGGACTTGAGAACTCAGGTTTACACCATTTGTGGGGTTAAGAAATAATCAGGAAAGCAGCCTTGGGGAAATACAGTAAACTCCAAGCCTCTGATGATCAGAGATGCTGACTATCATGCCCTACCCTGGACCCTCACTCCAAAATATTAATAATATATTATGCAATATACTTTGACGTAATTTTCTGAAGAATTAGTTACCACTGAACATAGATAGACATGAACTCTCCATAACCCTTTCCACCTATATTTCTGAAATAGGCACAACTGGATCCATTGCTCACCAGTAAGAACTTTGAAGAGCAAGCCATTCCACTTCCAGTTTATGGTTTTGGTGGCTATTGTTGAAGGCTAAAGAATAGTAAAATGGTCCTGTAAAATCAGAGTAAGAGTAAATCAATCAGTTTAGGGTAGAAAAAATGTACTCTTTTCTGAGAGAATTTGTTCTAGGATAGAGAGGAAAACTAGATAGCTTCCTGTGGGAAGATTAAACCTTTTATCAGTCTCCACAAACCAAATATGAGAAGTTGCCTTGATATGAAGCACCAGTTTGTCCTTTGTCTTTCTACGGTCCACTCAGGAACTAACCATTGTGGGACAATGGCCAATTTAGTACTAAATATTCTAAATTTTCCTACAACTTTCATCATTTATTCAGATTTTACCTACATTCTTTAGCTACCTTTTCACTTTTTACTTTTCACTCCTTCTCCCATTAATAAAGTTCCTTCTGGGACCTCCATTTTGGCCAGAAGCTCATACTTCCCTTCTTTCCCACCTTTTGCTTTTGACTCTCCTGACTTCTCTAACCTGTACTGGCAGCATTCCCCAAGCATCTTACTCCAAAAACCTTTCTAGACCCCTTTTTGGTGTTGAATCCTACCTTGTTCTAGTCCCCCTGACCACTGCCTCCTCCAATTAGTATAGTAAGTTTATAGGTAGTTATTTTAAAATAAAAATAGGAATTAAAATTACAAAGAGGAATCTAGAAGTCACAAACTGTCCCATACACATACATTAAGGGAACAAAACAATTACTTGAAAACTCTCATAAATTAAGGCCACATCTCTTGATATATGTGCAAAAATCAGGGGAAACCAACTAGGCCTTACTATAAGGGACTTTCATTCCTGCTAACTTGCCCATGATCTGTAAACCTCAAATAAGTCCCAGATATCTACAAGAAGACTAGCTTGTTGCTGATAACATAGGGAGGTTATGGATACATTCATGAACTAACCAAGGTGGCATGAATAAGAGTTAGTCTTTTCCCTACCAAAACTCCATAAAAGAGAGACACCCATCTCCTGTCTCACCCCATCTATCTTATAGGTCCCAGGGCCCAAGTGCTCCCAACTCTGATCCATGGTTACATAAATGACTCTCTGTGACCCTGCTTCTTTCTCCACATTCTCTTCCCAATTCTTCCTGCCTCCTTCTACCACCTCATCCCTGTCCGCATGTACCTCTCCTTCTAGTTGCCCCTGGCATGTTATGTTTAGCTTATTAAATGCTCATAATAATTCTGTGAGTCTCCTATAATCTAAAATGTACTTTATACAGCTATCACCTTTCTCAGTGGTTCAAAAATATCTCTCCTACGTCCAAAGTGCTTATGACCAAGAAGAAAACAGGATCAGGCTTCCAAGAAATCCTGCTGTGCTAAGAATATAAATCTTGGGCCTTAAGCCCAAGAAATAGTAAGCACTTGCAAAGTTTTGTCTTAATGCTGTGACATTGTAGAAAGCAGTGCCATGGACTTAAGACTAACTAGTTTCTTAACCAATTCATTTTTTCTCATCTGTATGAAAAAATAATTTTTAGTTTATCTTTAGGATTATCTGTGCTCAAGGCAGCTAGGTGACTCAGTGGATAGAGAGCCATTCCTGAAGACAGGAGAGGTCTTTGAGTTCAAATCTGGCCCCAGTCATTTCCAAGCCCTGTGATCCTGACAAGCCACTTAATCCGCATTGCCTAACCCTTAACACTCTTCTGCCTTGGAATCATTACTCAGTGTCAATTCTAAGACAGAAGGCAAGGGTTTTAAAAAAAAGATTAGCTGTGTGGTATATCTTATCAAGGCAGTATGAATCAGTAAATCAATATTAAATGTTATAAATCTTGTATTATTTAACATTTGTTCCAAAGTCAAATCAAGTCACAAGGATTTATTAAGCACTTACTATGTTCCAGGCACTGTGTGTGGAATAGGAATAAAAAATCAGTGAGCTCCTTAAGGACAGGGACTGTTTTTGGCCTTTCTTTGTAATGCCCAGTGCTTACTTTATTAAGTGTCTAGTACATAGGAGATGCCTAATAAATGCCAATTAACTGATTTTTATGAGGAGAAAGACCATCTTCACCATCTTCAAAGAATTTACATTTTGATAGGTGAAGACAACACATAAATGGAATCTGAGAAGTGGAGTTAGGGGCATTGTTAGGGGGAAGGAGGCATGATGGAGAGGTCTGGAGGATCGGGATAGAGCCCAGAGAAGAACTTGACATGGTTGGCCTGGGTACTTTCCTTAAAATGGAGGTTTCAACAGGACTAATCAGCAGAAGTAATTACAGGGTGGTATATATTTCCAGCATGAGAAGTCCAAGGGCAGAATGAAATTCCTTGATAAAGAGGCTACTGTAGCATGTAGCATGGGAGGGTCCAGAGAGTCAGGAGTGATGGACCCAAAAAATAAATGAAGGAATTAAGTGTGTAAAGTTAAAAGTGGGGATCCATAATTGTACATTCTTGAAAAAGAAGAAATGATGAAGATGATAATGGGGATAATAACTACCTTTATTAGTAGTATTCTATATTTCAAACTATATTCTACAAAAATTATTCTATTAAAATTTCATCATTTTCAAAAAAAATTCAAAAACATTTTTTAAAAAATCGCTGGATAGGGCAGATTCATTCCACCTTGTCTTCTACCATCATCCCCTTTAAAAGCTCCCTTCCAATCATTGCACTAAAAACTGTTTTGATGTCTATAAAATTCTTCTTATTTAGTCACAACACTAGTTTCTCAAGAATAAAGTTCACTAAGAATAGAATTTTGTGCTTGCCAAAAATTACTGGGTACTCAGGATAGTGGAAGGCTAAGATGGAGCTTAGGGTGGGTAATGGTGTTTATTGGTGAAAATCAATACGAAATTGAATGTTTGATACACCTTCAAGACTGGGCTGCTTGTGTTCAGTGCAGAGGACCTAAGGGCCCCACAGGAAGGACACCAAAATCTCTAAATCCCTTGCCCCCAGACACCCATCTTGACAGCTGGTCCCCAAGAGATGAGGGGTGGAGCAAGCTGACTCTAGATGAAAAAAAAGTGACAACTGGGGCTTTGTGATGTCAATGCTATTTCATATCCCCTCTTTGGGGTGGGGGACTGATTCAATCTAAATCTGTGCTCCTGAGGAAGCACAACTACTTTTCTTTGCATCCCAGGACATAGTCCTCTCAGTAAAGGGTGCGATTTTTTGAACTGTTTCTACTCTGTTACTGGGGAATGGTCCTCTTAACCTTTCCCTGCTGGGTGACTTTGTAGCCACCAAGACCACACACTGTATTTGGACAGGTCCATCTACTGCTCTTCTCACTGGTGAGTGGCTCAGTTGCCAGCTCTTAGAAGGAAGAAGCTGGGCCAGGCTCAAGGGTAAATGGAGGTCAGTACTGAAAGAGTAACAAACAGAATTCCAGTCTATTGTCAAGAGTAAAAAGGACTCTAGTTTTCAATAGCAGCAGCTATCTCTTCATTGGCCAAGATACTGGACTAGGGGATTAAGTAGTAGGTAAAATAGTTTAAAAGATATAAATCTCTTCCTAGCTGTGTGACCCTAGGCAAGGCACTTAACTCCCACTGCCGAGCCCTTACCATTCTTCTGCCTTGGAACCAATACCCAGTATTGATTCTATGAGAGAAGACAAGGTTTGTTGTTGTTTTTTGTTTTAAAGATAAATCTCTTCTTCTCCTAGATCTTGCTATATATTAATAGGTATGATTTCAGGAGGAACAAGAATGTATACCTTATGCTTTGTCAAGTGGAATAGAGGAAAAAGCATTCTGTCAAAGGGCATGATTTGAAATCTCTTCTGTACCCATTCTCTATATGTGTAAACCTGGGCAAGTCATTGTCCCTTATAATCAACAAAACAGTGGAGGTGTGATGGGAAGGGGAGAGTCTGCACTATATGATATAAAAGGTCCTTTTCATCTCTAACTCTATGATTCTAATACTGAATCTTTGTGTAGAAAGGACATAAAGACCAATTAATAAGCACAAATAGGAAATTCCATTTTTCATGCAACTTCAAATTAAAACTTATCATGTATTTTGTGTGCCAGGAAAACCCATCGAGAACAAAGTATTGATGATATTAAGTCTCCCTCATACCAAGTGATAGCAGGTAGCAAAGGACAACTGGTATTCTCTGATCTCAGTTATCCTTCCTGGGCTGGGACCACTGAGCTCAGTCCTGCTCTTAATGTCTGGCAAAGCACAAATAATTTTCTCTCTACTTCAGGACATAAAATCCTCTCAAAAGGATCCTTGTTTCTCCAAAGGTACAAATTTATGACTTTCCTACTTATTTTGTATCTCCTGGGAGGAACTTATCCTTTTAGTCTCTATCACTTAAGAAAGCTCTTGAATTTCCAGGATCACTGGGGATTGAACTTGTCCAGTGCCCTGATCTAGGATATTTAAAATTGCCTAGTTCCAGGCCTTCTTAGTTCCTTTTCTATCTGGTGAAAGGCAGCTTAGGGATAGGTCACCAGGATGACTGCCAGAGAAAAGGGAGTTGAGAAAAGAACTCTGAAGCTAGTGATTCTACGCTTTCCTATTATGATGCTTCAGTTTGAGGAAAATTCTCCACACTTTCAAAATTCAATTAATTGACTTTAAATTGAAAAACACGAAAAAGAACATTTTTTTGGGAGTAGCAGTGTGTATGAAAATGTTGAAATGTTTTCGCAGAATCATTGTTAGAACTGTTCTTGAGCATTTTGTTAAACCAGGAGGTTGGGAAGAGATGTTCTTGTCTAATAAAATGCCATGAGAAATCCCTGGGTGGTATTTGGAATTCTATCCTTAGATCTTCATTCTTTCAGCTTCAGATTTCAATTTCTGCTAAGTCTGCTAAGTCCTAAGAATATAGCAGAAACTAGATATAGATCAACATCTTATTACCATATACTGAGATAAACTCAAAATGAGTACATATTTAGACTTTAAGGGTGATATATTTACCTATCAAATCTATGGATAGGCCAAACAAGAATAGAGAGGTTCACAGGATATGAAATGAATAATATTAATTATATAAAACAGAAAAATTTTTGTACATACAAAACCAACACAGCTAAAATTAGAAGAAAAGTAGGAAACAGGGGAAATGGAGGATTCTTTGTAGCAAGTTATTCCAATAATTTTTTGATAATCTTCCTCAAATATTTAGGGAGCTAAACCAGATTTATAAGAATAAGAGCCACTGCTAAATTGATAAGTAAAGGAGTATGAAAAGGCAGTTTTCAGAAGAAATCAAAGCTATCAATAGTCATTTTAAAATGTGCTAAATAATAGAGAAATGCAAATTAAAACTACACTGAAGAACAAACCACCTTATGTCCATCAGATTGGCTAAAATAATAGAAAAGGAAAATGACAAACATTGGCAGGGGTGTGGGAAAATAGGTTTACTGATGATGCACTGTTGGTGAAGCTGTGAACTAGTCTAACCATTCTGGAAAACAATTGGAACTCTTAAAAAAAACCTTAGCAAACTCTACATATCCTATGATCAAGCAATACTGCTACTAGATCTATACCTCCAAATAGATGAAAGAGGAAAGGGGCCAAATATATACAAAAATATTTATAGGAGTCTTTTTATTGTAGCAAAGAATTGGAAACCAAAAGAATGCTCTTGAATTAGAGAATAACTGATCAAGTTAGGATATATGAATGTGATAGAATAGTATTATTCAGTAAAAAATGATGAAGGGGATAGTTTTAGACTTAGGAAGATTTATTTGAACTGATGATGCAAAGTGAAGTTAGCAGAACCAGAAGGACAATTTATATAGTAACAGTAATACTGAAAAAACAATCAACTTAGAAAGACTTAGTAACCGATCAACACAATGGATAACCATAATTCCAAAAGACTTGTAATGTGGTGCAGAGAAACATGCTATCCACCTCCAAAAAGAAAAATAATGATCTGACTCAGTGAAGACTGCAACATGCTTTCTTCTATTTCTTTCACTTTTATTGCTCTTCTTTCACCTTAGAACATGGCTAATATGGAAATTTGTTTTGAATGCCTATATATATATATGTATATATATATATATATATATTTGTAATTTTTTTCTTGCCTTCTCAATGGTCAAAGGATGGGAGGATGAAGAGAGAAAGTTTAGAACTGAAAATTAAAAAAAAATAGAACTTAAAAAATTAATTAAATGTCCTGAGAAGCAGATGTCTTATTCTCTCAGTTGATTATATTTCCATATAAATGAATTTTTTCTCTCTCTTTACTTAAAGTTGTTTTAACTAAAGGTATAAAACTATATTTTGGAATGAGGAGAGAAGATAGATAGTGAAGTGGAGAGGCACCTCTGGAGGGCAATGACTAACATCAAGTATTTTTAAAAATGTGCTGAGTCTGGTCCTAAAGTGAGAAGATATAACAAGTCTACATATATTAATTAGTAATGACTTTTAATGGAGATAATAGGAAGTAGGTTTAAGAAATTTTTCCTCACTCACAGTAGGATAAGCTATAAAAGACAATTATTTGACTAGTGGGCTTTTTCAGATCACTAGAACCAAGAGCACTTTGTACTTCTTTACTAACATTATTATTTTCACAAGGAAATCCTTCAGTGGACAAATGAGGAGAAGACACAGGTTATTTCCAAAAGGTAAGAATTTTGCTTTTTTTGTTTTTTCGAATGAAGCCTCTATCACAACTTTCCTTGTAAGCTATTTATTTCCTTCTGAGATTGACAGTGTTGTCACATAAGATAACATGCATAGGAATAAGAACTGTCCTGACATCTTCAAAACCAACCTGACCCACTATAAAAACCGGGGGTCTGGAAATCTGAAAAAAAAAATCTTGCCACTTCTTACCTTTTGTGGTTCCCTTGGGCAAATCACTTAACTACTTTTTGTCTTGGTTTCTTTAGTACAAGTCTTAGGTCCAGTATTTATATTAATCATATGCGTGCATTAGTCAAGTCATTTTCTCTATGCTTTTCTTCCTCCATAAAGAGACAGATGATAATAACATACCCTTAGCATAATTAGACTTCCAATTTGGTTTTTTTAAACCTTTATTTTCTGTTTCGGAATTAATGCTAAGTATTGGTTCAAAGACAGAAGGTTAATAAGAAGTAGGCACTTGTGGTTAAGTGACTTTATCAAGGTCACATAGATAGGAAGTGTCTGAGGCCAGTTTTGAAACCAGGTCTTTCCAACTCCAAACCTGGCTTCTTAATCTACTAAGACACCTAGCTGCTCTATTCCCATTTATTTTCTCTGGGCATGGTTATTTCCTTATCCTTTCCACTCATGTGGTTTTTCATTTTCTTTAGCATCTTTAGTTCAGGTCCCTCCAAAAGACCTCTGTCACCACAGCAAGTCAGTGCTATTGCCATGCCCACCTCATCGAATAGCACCACTGTGGGAAAGAGAGTTCCTTCCCAGAGATGAAAGCACAACCAGTCTTAAAGAGCAGCCCAGCTCCACACATTTGCCACTTTATCCTTATTCCAGGGCTGTTCCTGAAACTTTGCCTTGTCTTAAGCATCTGACCAAAAATTCTAAGCCATTGCCATATTTGAAATACCAGGGGATAATTAATGCATCTTCATACCAACACCATATTAACTCCTCTGTCTTCTCTTTGACTAATCCTGAATTCAGAGGAAAGGCAAATTCATCTCTGAGAACACCTTCTAAATTTGTTAAACCTTCATTTAGCCCAAAACACAAAGTAGAGACTCCTCTAGTTTTTGAGCGCTTTCCCAAGATCTCAACAGGCTGGAATTATCAGAAGAAGGAGCCAACACACCACAAACAGCAACCATCACCGCTCCTACTCTGTGAAAACAGATCTGAAGAACTCCCACAACTCAAACAGAAGCCATCCCATCTCCAGCTCCCTGACCAGAAGGATGAGGAACTCCCACAACACAAACAGAAGCCCCCCACGCTGCCAATATCCAACTACCAGGATGAGGCAATACCACTGATTAGTTCTAAGACCATGACTATGGATGACCCTTCCACATGCCCTGGCTCTCAGGCCAATGCTAGACCTGTCCCAGCAGGTTTCAGTCGCTCGGCTGAAGCACCTCAGAACCTTAAGCATAATATCAGAGTTTTAACTGTTATGGTAGGCAGAGAAGGAACCAACCTCTGGCCCAAATGTCTAATTCTACAATCACCCCATACTGACCACCACCATCCTTTAGAAAAAGCATCAGACATCGATTATTTGGTCAACAAAGTTACAAGACATGCCTTTGAGGAAACAGCTTTGCCTTTTCTAAAAGGCAACCAGCAATCTGGACCCTGTACGTCATCCCTGCCCAAATATGTCAACAGGGGCACAAGCACAGATTTCCCCTGGCCTCCTTTCAATGTTATGGTTGCAAATATTACATCATCAGATCCCAACCACCAGGCCAGGGTAATCATGAGACAGTTAAGAAGCTTCATTCCAAGTACCAAATCAGTCTCTGATCCTTACCTATCCCTGGATACATGGAGCACCTCTGAGTCCTTCCCATTTGCTGAACATAAAGCTGAGGCTTCACCAGGCCCTGATTACAAGGTCAAAGGCACTACTGGGCTACCATTACATTCTAAGCACAAAGCTATAATACCTCCCCTAGGAGTTGATCATTTCAGCAAGGTTTCACCAGACCTAAATCCTCAGACTACAATTCCCATGGGCCCTGAACATAGAACTTCCACCTCAGTGGTCTTGAGTGGTGGGCCTGCAGCAGCATCTGCTTCCAAGACTCAGGACAAAAAAAGAGTGTCTCCTCCCATCAGCCAAACTGAATGCCTACTTTGTCCTGGATTCTTGGATAAGGATTCACTGGCACTAGAGTCCAAGTTCAGTGGCCCTATTGGCCTTGGCCAGAAAGCTGAGGCTCCAATATACTCTGATAACCAGGTCACCTCTTCACTCTACCCTAACCAACAGACACAGGTAATACAGGGCCCAGACTGCCAAAATGCAGTAACTCTAAGCCCTGATGACCATGTGCAATTTCAAAATATCTTTGATCCTCAAAAGAAAGAAACACTAGTCCCAATACCCCAGGACACTCTTGAATTGGTTGGTCCTCACTACCAGGCTCAGATTGTACCAGACTCTTATGAGATGATACTTCTACTGAGTGATAAAACCAAGGCTATACCTCCACTCAGTCATGACCACACAACGGAGCCTGAAACACATTCTAAGGCCACTCAATCACAAGACACAAAAAAACAAACAGTACCTCAATTATGCCCAGATTATCAGATGGTTCCCCCTCAAACCACTGAAGATCACCCAAGGGAGGCTAGACCTGATACAAGTGTACAGGTCCCACATCAAACAGAAGTAGACTTCTGGAAAACAATGCCACAGGAACTAGGCCACCAGGTCATAACTCCACCATCACAAGATGATAGGGAGACAACTTCACCAGGCATAGACCAAAAGGTTGTAACTCCACCGAGGCAAGATGATAGTGAAACACCTTCACTGAATGTGGACAACCTGGCCATAACTCCAACAAGGCAAGATGACAGTGAGGCACCTTTACTGAACATAGACAACCTGGCCATAACTCCAACAAGACAAGATGATCGTGAGGCACCTTCACTGAACATAGACAACCTGGTCATAACTCCACTGAAGCAGGATGGCAGTGAAACACCTTCACAGGACATAGACAAACTAGCCGCCATAACTCCAACAAAGCAAGATAACAGTGAGGCACCTTCACTGAACATAGACAACCTGGCCATAACTCCAACAAGGCAAGATGACAGTGAGGCACCTTTACTGAACATAGACAACCTGGCCATAACTCCACCAAGGCAAGATGACAATGAGGCACCTTCACTGAACATAGACAACCTGGCTATAACTCCAACAAGGCAAGATGACAGTGAGGCACCTTTACTGAAGATAGACAACCTGGCCATAACTCCAACAAGACAAGATGATCGTGAGGCACATTCACTGAACATAGACAACCTGGTCATAACTCCACTGAAGCAGGATGACAGTGAAACACCTTCACAAGACATTGACCATGAGATCATAACTACACTATGGCAGAATGAAGCTGAGATGCCTTCATTGGTCATGGATGGCCAAATCATAACTACACCATGGAAGGATGATGGGGAGAAATTTTCACCAGGCATAGACTGCCAGGTCATAATTCCACCACGGCAGGATGAGGGCAAGATACCTTCAAAGGTCATAGATAACCAAATCATAACTGCATCACAGCAGGATGACAGTGAGACATCCACCCTGGACATAAACTGCAGGGTCATAACTCCCCCATGGCAGAATGATAGTGAGACACCTTCACTGATCATAGATGGCCAAGTCATAAATCCACCATGGCAGGATGACACTGAAACACCCTTACTAAGTATAACCCAACCATGTCAGGATGATAGTGAGACACTCTCACTGGGCATAGACCACCAGGTTATAAATCCACCATGGCAGGATAACACTGAGATACCTTCATTGGGCAAAGAATGCCAAGTCATAACTCCACCATGCCAGGATGATGGTGCAGCTCCTGTACTTGGCATAGACCACCAGGTCACAACTACACCATGGCAGGATAACAATGAGACATCTTCACTGGGCATAGACCACCTCCAAATAAATCCACAATGGCAGGATGAAGGTAAACTACCTTCTCTGGGCATAGATCACCAGGTCATAACTCCACCATGGCAGGATGACAGTGAAACACCTTCACTGGACATAGAACACCAGGTCATAACACCATCAAAACAGGATGAAGGTAAGACACCTTTTCTGGGCATAAATCACCATGTCCTAACTCCACCAAGGGAGGATAACAATGAGACATCTTCACTGAGCATAGACCACCACATAATAAATACACCATGGCAGGACGGAAGTGAGACACCTTTTCTGGGCATAGACCACCAATTCATAACTCCACCACGGCAGGATGAAGGTGAGACACCTTTACTAGGCACAGATCACCAGATCATAATTCAAAAATGGCAGGATGATAGGGAGACACATTCACTGGGCATAGACCAACAGGCCATAATATCGCCATGGCAGGATGACAGTGAGACACTTTCGCTAGTCACAGACCAACAAGTCATAACTCCACCATGGGAGGATGAAAGTGAAAGACCTTCACTGGACTTAGATCATGAGGTAATAACTCCATCATGGCAAGATAACACTGAAAGACCTTCACTGAGCTTAGACCAACAGGTCATAACTCTACCATGGCAGGATGACAATGAGACACCTTCATTGGGCTTAGACTGCCAGGTCGTAACTCTACCATGGCAGGATGACAATGAGACACCTTCACTGGGCTTAGACTGCCAGGTCGTAACTCTACCATGGCAGGATGACAATGAGACACCTTCACTAGGCTTAGACCACCAGGCCATAACTACACTGTGGCAAGATGATGGTGCAGTTCCTTCGGAGGTCATGGACTACCAGGTCATAACTCCACCTGAATCTTACCACCTCACTGAAGCTATCCCAAGTCGATACCTCAATTTAGAGGCAGTTGTGGAGCCCAGTGAGCAAGCTATACCTCTGAATTACTTAGACCATGGGGCAAACATGTCAATGAGACCAGAGTACCAAAGAACAGCTTCACTTTGTCAGAGCAATCAAGTTGAAATTGGATCAGATACCAACAACCAGAGCACATTTCCAACAGATCAGGATGATCAAGTTATAGTTTCATTCATGCCTGAAGAAAAGACCATTCCTTTATCTCCTACTAGCTCTAACTACAAAAGTAAAGCTCTGTTTGAGTTTCAAAATCAGACTATACAGAAAAGAGAAATCCCATGGCATTTGAAGCACATCAAACCATACACCGTTGAGGGCTGTGACAATATCTCTGAAAGAACGGTACAAGCCATTGTTAATTCCATCCCTGAGGAGAAAATTAAAAATGACATATGTAAGCAGATTCTCTTTCGGCGGATGAAGGAAATTACCCCTCGGAGGCCTGGTAAATGTGTGTCAACCAGCTATGTGGTCTGCTTACAATGTCTCTCCTGGGTCCCAAATGGATGTCTCCATGACAAGGAAATGAACCATCTTTTTGAAGCAGAAATGTTAGTCACGCCAATACCTTTGCCAGGCTCTAAAGAGGATATGGGTTTGAAATTTGTCCTGAGAGTGCCCCATATACCCCTTTCTTTCTTCCATCAGTTTTTCCCAGAGCCCCAAAATCAATGTCTATTACACGGACATTTATCAAACTTTTCATCACCCTCACAAATAGCCCCTGATGAGTCCCATGTGCCTGCAACGGCCAAGTTGCTTGATTATTCAGATGATGATTACACTTGGAAAATTAAAACATCTAAAAATCAACAGCAATTCACAAAAGAGATGCCCATGAAAAGGGAAAGTAATGAAAATGAGAAGTCAAGGGAACTTGTAAAGAATTTCAAATCTCTGCTTGAGAAATTTCAAAAGCAAAGACAAAATTAAATTAACATCTTTTTCTTTGAAAATGATTGTGTACCTTTGAAATTTAAGCCTAATTTTGTGTCATATTTTATGTAGTTAAACAGGGACACATTGATTCTGTCTGCTTGTGACATAGTCCAGCATGGCCCTCATCCTAAGCATTCAAAGGGAAGGGACTCCATGTTCTCTCTCCCTCTCATACAATATTTTAACTTCCAGTTAGAATATACTCAGATTTAAGGGAGCTCCATAGGGCAGAAAAGTCATGTTTTCTGCCTTTTCTTCCCCTTCCTCTCAATAAGGCTCAGCAAAGGACACAGAGAATATCCATTCACCTTTTTATTGTGATCCTTTTTTACCCTAAATCACTCATAAAATTCATCATTCTGTATTTCAGTATTTCAAAAATTCACAAGATCCATGATAATCAGTATCAATATTTCCTCAAAGAATATGTTACAAATTCAGCCACTTTTAAGGGTAGCTGGTTCGCATCATCTTCCATTTGTTTTTTTTTTTTAAACTGTCTTTTGGCTTAGAACTTTCTGATAATCTCTCCAGAGACAGAGGACCTCTTTCTGGCATACCTCAAATCTCTGGGTGAACATTTAAAATCTTTCCAGCTTGATGTAGGTCCTACCAGATCAGACAAGTCTCTGAGCCCCATGCTCATCATCTCTCCATATAATGAGACAAAAGAGTAGGACTTGGTGGAAGCATTTTTCAGTGGAATATAGAAAATAGAGAGGAATCTGAAAATTTGTTGTGTAAATCCTTCTTGTTGAACCATCTTCCTAATTGGTTTCTCTTAGTCCTTAATAGCACAATTCTTTATATGTACTAAAAACTCACTTGCATCTTGGGGTGTTACTTCCTGACTCTGAAACCTGGATCCACAACTTCCTTGCAGTTTTCTGAATTCATCTGTCCCTGGCAGAACTTGACAAACTAAAATGAATTCTTCCTTTTAAAACTTGAAAAACACCATAGCTTTGATTCTTACATATTTATGTTTCTTAACCCAATATCATTGACAAGGTAAAGGTAGAAGATGTTAATACAGGGTGTTTCACAGGTCTCTGACTAAACTCAAATTCACTCTATCAAATGCAAACTCAGGCTAGAAGGGCAGCAAACTCAAAGATGGCAGAAGCTAAAAGTTTCCATCATCTGAATCTTGGCTCACCAAAGCTGGTGAAATTGATGTTATGGACTTGACCATCCCAGAATAAGGTTAAATCAAAGCCCTACTATGTACCAGGCAGTGCACTAGGCACTGGAGGATAGAAATGCAATGAAAAATACAGTCCCTATTCACAAGGAGGCAACATAGGTATGTATAAATACACAATTATATTCAGAACGCAAGTATAAGCAGAATAAATACAAGATGGTTCAAGAGGGAGGACATCAACAACTGGGTCAATCAGGAGAAGCTCTAGGATTTATATAAGAAGGAGTTGCTTAAGCTGTAATTTGAAACAAAGCGATTTTGTGGATTCAGACATGAGGAATGCTTTTCAGGCATGAGAGATAACCATTGCAAAGGCAGGAAGATTAGAAATGAAGTGTTATATGTGAGGAAGAAGTTAGTCATGAAGACCCCCCTTTAGAAAGAGAAACCAACAGACTTAGAAATGGAACAGTGGCCAAGCTTTTACCTATGGTGACCAGGCAAAGTAGAACAGATATAAGCCCAGTACTAGAGAAAAAAAAAACAGACAAGAGCCAGACTAACCTGGTAGCTGGTGAAAAATCTCATCAGGGAATGAGTTAGTAAATAGCATCTTTCTCTAAGGTTTTCTTTGGGAGCAATCACAGGCTTTGATTCGAGGTCCAGAAAAATATCTCTTTAACTCCTCTCCATGACTGGCAAGAGCTGGAAGCGATTTGGAA
The DNA here is from genome assembly GCF_016433145.1 of Gracilinanus agilis. Lineage (NCBI taxonomy): Eukaryota > Metazoa > Chordata > Mammalia > Didelphimorphia > Didelphidae > Gracilinanus > Gracilinanus agilis. Next base: position 370,943,924 of record NC_058132.1, read on the forward strand.
CTTCTTCCCAGCATTTTCCTCCCTTCTTCTTCCTCTTCCACCCCATTGCAACCCTTCCCTGCACATAGTGAGGGTCTTTTCAAGGATCAATGAGAGGCAAATAGCTCAAGTGATGCCCAGAGCAACCCTTACTGAGTTTCAATTCTCTTTTATACAATAAAGATATGTGATCAAGGTATGTGTTGTTAGTGTATATTTTTTTGAAAGTTTGGCAAGATGGAAGTGGGTTGTGTGGGCGGCGGGGAGAGGAGGGGAGCCATAGAATTTTACTATAATTGTTCACTAATTTCATCAGTATTCATACTCCTATATTAATATCTGCAGGGAGGGAGGGACAGAACATGATACAATTTAGGAGGAAGAGCTTGACAAGAGTTTGAAAGCTGCATGCCCTCTGTTGAACAGGATTGATATTGCAAACCCCCACCCTGTCCTCATTAGGAAGAAATCGCTTGCCTCACAGAGAGATTGTAGAATCACCTGGCGTTCAAGTTATGTGCCACACTCCATTGTTGGTTAGTTAATTGACATTAGCTGGCTTTTCTTTAGGCTTGCAAGAAAGCCAGACAGAAGCTGGATGTGGATTGTTATTGCTTCTACATTACCTCCTGTGTCACCTAGGATAACTCACCAGCTTTGCTTCAGTTCTATTGTTCTCCATTGTTTTAGTAATCATTACATTTTTTCTGAACTGATCTGAGGGGAACTCTGTAACAGCCCCAAAGGTTGAAGAGTTGGGAATAACCCTATGAGAGAAATGGAATCAAGATCTCTCAAAAAGGAAACTTAACCTCTCCTTCAACTCCTGGTTAGCTTACCAGTACCGGTTATAGAATGTCTACATCTATCTGCTCCATAGTCTCTCCAAGACTCTTTCCTTACCTGTCATCATCATTCATCTGGATCAAGTCAAGAGGCACAATCCCAGATGTTCTGCACCTATATCAGTCTCCCAATAGAAAGAAGTGGATCTTACCTTTGAAGCCACCTGGGAAAATTATTTGATTCATCAACAATCATTAACTATCTTCTATGTGCTAGGCATTATGCTATGTGCTATGAATACAATGACAAATCTAAAACAGTTCCTGCCTTCAAGGTACTTATGTTCTATTAAAGGAGAAAAACATACATGTTGAAAATATTAAAATATATACAAAGTAAATGCAAAGTAATTTCAGGAGGAGTCAAGAGTGTCTGAGGGTGGGAGTGTGCAGAAATCAGGAAAGGAAGGACTCATGTAGAAATTGGTACTTGAGCTAAACTTAAGGGCTTTTATAAGAAGTGCATTCCATGCATGTAATAATACCTATTGCAAAGGCATGGAGATCCAACCTAAAAGTGAGCACAGCAAAAAAGGCCAGTTGGTTGGGCTGAAGAATGTGGGAAGGGACATAAAATATGCATGCATATAAATGTATAATAAGGTTGGAGACAGTTTTTAATGCACATTAAATAACACAAGAATTTGGGTTTCATTCTAGAAAATGTCTCTAGATCCTTACAGATATCCAGACCACACTCTGAGAACTACTGATACAAAGGAATAATATAATACAGAATTATTTTTTTTTGAAAATAGAAATGACTTTACACACCTCTACGCCACTCCTCAAATATTTCCTCCACTGAATGAAGTCCCTTATTCACAAAACACAGGCAATCAGCATACTCTGGCCACTGGAAATGAAAGCAAAATTTGTTAAGTACTCCTCACATGGAACAAACACTCTACCCAGCTATCTCCCACAACTCTTTCCAACTTTTGTTCACAGTCTTGGGTTACAACTAGAGATTTTGGAAATGCTCTCAACTGAGGCAATGGATAGGGAATAAAGGAGAATGACATGTTTCCAGTATCTTGGAGTATAGGTAGGGAAGGTAAGTAGAAGAGGGGTGACTGTTCTCCCTAGCCTTGGTTCAACACTCCACTTGACCTTATGGTAGCTGGTAGTCTCTGGTACTAAGTGGCTTCCCCTCTCTCTTGTAAATCTACTTCTACTGCTCTCATTGCTTCTATAGCACTTGTTACTGCACCATTCTGGGTTACAGCAGATAAAAGTATGAACCAAATAATGGTCCAAGTTCTCCTACCACAGATCCTGGGCTCTCTAGAAACATGGCACACAATAGCTGGTAGCCCTTAGAAATCTGACTATCAAAGATTTCTGCTTCACAGTGACTCAAAGTGTGGGGGGAAACTAATCCTGGGTTTTCAGATCTCCTACCTCCTCTCCTATAAAGGGGCTTTCTGTTACAAGCCATACACTCTGAGGCAGCACCATTACATAGCTTTTTGTCTTCTGTGATTACCTACTCCAAAAAGGTAGGTAATGTCCAGCCCTCTCTTTGACCCTTGAATTATTGCCCTGTACCCTAAAGCATATATTAATCAAAACAGATAAGTACTTAGTGTATTCTCCAGCACCAAAGCTTATATAGAAATACCTTATCATGCTACCCTGGCAACAAACTAATGAAGAGTCAGGAATCCTTTTTTTTAATGCTATCAGCTATGTGCACTTGCTCAGTAACAGGTCTGTCCCCTGTCCCCAAGATCATTTGCCTTTGGCAATTAATTAAAAAGAAAAACAAAGATTTCTAAATCAAATTTATTCCTAAATCACTATTTATTTGCCAGCTCATTTGCATGTGTCATGGCATGACACACAAACCTAAACAGATATAAATTGATTTTACAAAAAAAAATTTAAAAATGTTTTCTTGATAAACAATTTCTCATCACCATTGTACATTCTAAATGTAGTCTCAATGCAACCTTCTAAATTATGCACAAGAAGCACCTGTGTTCTCTGCTTAATTTAATAACCATAGTGAATATATCACAGAGAGGCAGTAGTGATCAGCTTCCAGATCCAATGAGACTAATCACCCCTATAATTATAAGGGTACCTATAACTTCTTCCTCCTCCTTTCCTTCTCCAGAAGTTTTTGCTTGATTCTAGGATTGCTGTAACTAGGCTCCTTATGTTTATGAGAATCAGTGCTATTTGTTCTGACATCCTCTATTTCCCTAATTACTTTGCAGCTTTATTCTTTATCTTTGGATTCCTCCAATTTCTCCTATCTGCAGGAAAAAGATAAAAGGCAACTAATGCTGTGGACAGGCAAAAACAGCCACCAATGGGTGGTAGGTTTCTTAGTTGGTGTCTATCCCTAATTCCTAGGTGACACTATAAAATATCCAGAAGGCCACCCAGTCTTATTGGTAAAATTCCATTCCAGAGTAGGAGTTCTAGTTGTAGCCCGTCTTTCTGCCTCCCTTGCTTCCTTTATCTCATATAGTAACATTTGCTCATTACTCTTGAGGAGGTTACAGGATTATGGATTTAGCACTAAAAGGGACCTCACCTCAGAAGGCATTTGATTCAATCCCCTCATGGTTAGACCCATTAGACCAGAGTCCTAGGCTCTGAGGTGGACAGGAAGTTCACACCATCTTATCCCATAACTTGTCTAGTGGTGTAGCTCTTAGCTCTTTTTTTTCTTGGATAGCTGAAGAGCAGAAACATCTTTGAAGTTATCAGGTATAGTGCTAGTCAAAGCCCTTAGAAATCCCTCAAGTTATTTTTGGTTTGTTTTGGGGTGGTTTTGTTGTCATTTTGTTTTTAAAGCCTGTGATCTAGTTGTATTCCTAAAACTGAGAGTCAATTCACAGATTTATTGGACCCCTCAATCTTCTGTACTGAATGATCAAAATGACCACCAGGATTTGACCTCTACTTTCATTCTTCTGGGTGTAACCTCTTATGACCATGCCAGGTACCAGGGCAGCTACCATGCCCCAAACTTCACTGTAGACCATTCACTAACAAAGTGTTAAGTAGCATAGGATCTGGCAGTCCTAGTCTCACCGGATCTGGAAACTGGTAACCATTCTCTCTCTATGATATATCCACTGTGGTTATTAAATTAGGTAGAGAGTACATAATTTGGACAGTTACACTGAGACTACATTTAAATGTACAATGGTGAGGAGAAATTGTTTACCAAGACAGTCAAATTAACTTGGGTTATTTCCCCAATTAAAAATTCCCAATTCAGACACTCAGGACTGTCTACTTACCCTCCTTAGTCTGACCTCAAGAACAGTCCCCAGTTATTTGCAGCTTATGGCTCAGGTCACTAGTATGTAAATCCCTTCCTCATTAGAGTCTGTTCTCAAATTGAGAAAGTAATTCCTAGCACCTGGATGAAAAGTCAAACAGGGTGATCAGTGGCTTCCACCTAGGAGATCTGTTCAGTGACAAAACCCTATTCATTGCTATGCACCTCCAGAAAAAGAACGGTTGGAGTCAGAATGCAGACCAAAGCATACAATTTTTCACTTTAGTTTATTTGGGTTTTGATTTTGGGGTTTTGACTTTATATGATTATTGTCTTCCAAAAAGAACAATATGGAAATGGGTTTTACATGATAATACATGTATAACCCAGATCAAATTGCTTGCCAGCTCCCAAAGTGGGGAGGGAAAGGAAGGATGGAGACAATTTGGATCATAGAACTTTGGAAGACTTATGTGGAAATTTGTTATTACGTGCAATTAGTAAAATAGAATATCTTTATAATAAAAATACATTTTATAAAACCCTATTCATGTTAGCTTGGAAACAATACCACATACACATACATCTCACACACACACACATATATAAATACACACACACACACACACACACACACACACACACTCATGCATCCTTGGTCATTTTTATTCAGCAATCCTGTAGCAATCCAATAGAAGTTTTGCCATCAGCCAGTTCTAGAAAAGGTGAAGTATAACTGTTTTTGGCCCCACAGTTTGTACCAATTCAGTTTTTCTATCTAGCAGTTACATCTCCTAGGCCTGATGCTATACAGTGCCTCCATTCTTAAATGGAGGCATAAAAGGTCTCACTGTCCATTACTGTTATTTTTGACTCTCTTTTGTACTACTAGGGCAGCTAGGTGGTACAATGGATAGAGTGTCAGACCTGAAGTCAGGAAGACGTGAGTTCACACCTGGCTTCAGACACTAACTGTGTGACTCTGGACAAGTCTTTTAACTCTGATTGCCTCAGTTTCCACATTTGTAAAATAAGCTTGCAGAAGGAAATAGCAAACCTCTCCAGTAATTTTGCCAAGAAAACTCCAAATAGGACATTACTAAAAAAAATGAACGTCATTTGTATTTCTGACTGCTTCTCAACCTCTGCCTACAGTCTGGTCCTGTATCCATGGAGATTCATTTCAAAACCTTTCATGAATGGCTGAAATTAGGGCTATAAGAAAACACCTGCTGACTACGTGTGTGTGTGTGTGTGTGTGTGTGTATCTGTGCTCTCTCCCTGTTTCTCCTACCCACTGACGAAAAAACAGTGAAAGCAGAAGAAACCTTCTCTAGGGGCCCAGGTGGAGTTTTGGTGCTACCATGAATAACTGAAACCATGGAAAGTGAAACTGTGGAAAGCAAAGCCACAGGTAAGGAGGCCCTACTGTAATAACAATCACTAACATTTATTAGCATAGCACTTACTATGTGCCAAACACTGAGCTAAATGCTTTATAATTATTATCTCATTTGATCACACAATAACCTTGGAAGGCAGGTCCTATTATTATCTCCAGTTTACAGATGAGGAAACTGAGGCAAACATCGATTAAATGAAGATGAAAATTGAATTACTTTGTAGACATTTGTGTATATATGTATTTGCACATGTATATACTATAAAGTAAAGTGAATAAACATAAATGCATGCAAAGTAATTCAATGCAAGGTAATTTGGGATGGAGAGCACTAGAAATTGGGGGAGATGAAAGACTTCTTGCAGAAGATGGCCCCTGAACTGTACCTTAAAGGAAGAGAGGTACTATATGAGGCAGAGGAGAATAGAGTGTGCATTCCAAATATGAGGGACAGAGGTGAGCAGTGCACATAGGGAGATAGAATGTCATGAGTAAAGAACAGAGAGAGGGCCAGTATCATAAAAAATGGGAGTAGGAAGTAATACCCAGGAGACCTGAAAGAGAGAATGGATCCAAATTAGAAAGGGCTTTAAAAACTTAACAAGAGTTTAGGGGTTGTGTTTTTTTCCTTGAGGCAGTAAGAAATCATTGTATTTGATGGAGTAGGGGAGTGACATGATCTGCTGTCTAGGTAAGGAAAATTACTGGAAAATGAATCTCATACCAGAAGCTTAGCAGAAGATATTGGACTGGGGATAGTGAAAAGGTAGAGGCCAGGTAGAGTGAATGGTCATAAAAGCCAGAATAAGAAGTTTAACATTTATTTGTAAGGGAATTTTTTAGTAGGGGGTCACAGAATCAGACACCGAGTACAAGGAAGATCTAGCAACAGTAGTATGGATTCTTTGGAAGAAGTGGAGACCAATTTAGATAGCTAGTTTAATGTAGAAATTATATTATATATATATATGTATATATATGATGTATGATGATATATGCAAAATTAGTAAAAGGTAGCTTGGGCAGCTAAGTGGTACAGTGAATAGAGTTCTGAACCTGTATTCAGGAAAACTCATCTTGATCACTGTAATTCAAAAAAACCTTTGGTGCCAAGGAATTATCAGTTTCTTAATTTTGAAGAATTGTTGGGAAGAAAAACAGAATTTGGGGAGGGGTTCCTCACTCAGAAAATAAAAGGTCATGAGCAACAGGGTATCAAGAGATGGAATAGGGGGTGGGAGTAGGGATAGGTTTAAACCTATTATTGGTCTGTACCATGAAGGACAGAGTTTATAAACTTTATACTCCAAAATGAGAGAATAGTTTCTTGATGGCCAGGTAGCTTGTTTCTATAAAGGGAGAAAGCAGAATTCTGAGGCAAACACAATAGCAAAGTCTTATCCAAGTGCCTAAAATGTTTTGTTTCATATTCATATCTGTATAATTTTTATCAGTTGATTTATCTCCCCCCCCCACCCTCCTTATTTCTAACCAATAAAACTGAGTTTGTTCCTTAAATAAGCTCCTTAAATCTGAGATACAGGTCCTAGAAGACTGGGCATCTGATTCTTTTTATTTATTTCAAGATGACCTAGAAACAAAATTGCACATAATGAAAACTAAATTTTCTCTTAACTACTTGTACCCCTCAGGGAATCTACAATATTCTCCAGGTCCCAACAGTCATAGAACTCAGCTACCAACTGACATTCTTATTCTACAGTGGATCCTGTCTGGATATCAAGGTGGCTGACTGCAAGTTCTCCAGAGAATCCAGAGATATTGAACCTACCTTGGCAATATCAATTTCAGCATCATCACCTGAATAAATTGAGGTCTAAAAAAGACTAAAAGAAGGCCCAGGAGCTTCTGAAACCAGATGTCCAAAGCCCCAGTTGAGGTGTTAACATATCTGTGTCACCAGATGACACTTCACCAAAGGCAGGACCACGACATGGCTAGAACAGCTGATTTCCTGTTAGGAGATGGTAACCAATGAAAGAGTGCCATATTTTCCCTCTGAGTTTGTTTGGAACACTGTGCCAGGATGACAGCTTCACTGTTACAATGCCCTGACCACTAATGACTTGGGTGGCCACTTCATGACATCCCCATCTAGTGGCCATCCGCTTTGAGATCACTCTGCCCAAACCTCTAGACTGGTGCCATTACTGATCCCAACCAGTAGCCCGGATGACAATTGCAGTGGCCCAAAAACCAGAGCCACAGCTGATCCTTCACCATGTCTGGACCACTGGGCCAAAAGAACACTTGTCTATTTTCCATGCCTTGGCTATCTGGCTGAGAGTCCAATGGGCTCTGATTACAAAGCTAAGGATACATCTGAGTTCATCATGACATCCAGGCCAGCAACCTTAAAGTTCCACAGGCCTAAATCATTGGGCAATGATTTTATTTAGACACTAACAAGAAGACAGAGGTCTTTACCTTAATTGATGGCTCATACCTCAATCATATCCCAACCGTCAGGCCAGCAATCTACCAGGACCAAGTTACCACACTGAGGCTGCCCACTGCTGCTACCAGGACAGATTCTCACTAGGCATTGGCCATGATGCCAAAAGCTGAATGGTGGGCTCATACTTTTTGGGCTGAGGCTCTATCCTCCCTAGACATGGATCACTGAGTCATTACTCCATGAGATTTGGATTTCTGACCTGAGGTTTACTCTGGCCTAATGTGCAAGACCATCGTAACCCTGAGCTTTAAGCATTGGACCGAATCTATAAATCAGGTGAGGCTTCACGGAACCTAGACTCTGGGACCATCTCCCTAGTGGCAGCTCTGGTAGATTCTGGCAGCAAGACTTTTTTGAAGATTTATTGAACCCCAAAGGTCAAACTTCAACGACAATAAGACCTGGGGATGAGTCAAGCCTGTCTACGAGACATGATCCACAGGAATTAACCTTCTAGATCCCAACCAATGTCAGGCCTGGCACATCAGTCTGAGGTTCTGTTGGGCCAGGACCAAAAGGTTAGAGGTACAACAGGCCCCTCGGTGGAGGCAATGTCATATGTTCATAGATTTAGAGCTGAAAGGAACCCTAGAGGTCATTTTGTCCAACTCCCTCATTTTACAGAGGAGGAAACATAGGTGCAGACAGATACACTAGGTTTAAGCAATGGGGCAAAGTACTCCCTTGACCTTTACTTCTGCTGGCTGCACTTTCACTGAATATGCACCATCTGTCTTAAGCCACCCTGGATTGACTGGTTCCTCAGGTCTCACCTCTGACCAAGTTGGATTAGTAGGCCATTCATCTGTGTCCCAAATATTTAAGGAGAACTCAATAGAGTCCTTAATGCTAGGCTGCAGCGGCCTAAGGCCATGACTACCAGGCCACATCTCTATGAGGTCTTGAACATCTGAAAATGCATTTCAACAGACCTAGACCAGCAGGGTGAAGATTCACTGGGCTCTGTCCACTGAACCATCACTCCAAAGGGGACCAAATGACTGGCCAAAATGATGGTGTACCACAATATCTTGGCCACTCTTCCAAGCAGTACAACTACTAAGTCAAGGACCCACTAGGATCACTAGGCCACAGCTCCACTGGGTCTGGACCACTGGAACATGGCTACATGGGGCTCTGAACTTCAGACTACATCTCTACCTTTTCCGGTCCACTTAAACCAAGATCTAGTGACAGGCCAAATTTTTACAAAGCCATACAGGAACAGTAGACAGATGCTGCACCAGGCTAGCATTTGACAAGAAGGCCAATGCATCCTGACTACCAGGTTGATGTTCCACAGGACACCAATCATAGGCAATACTTTTAATGTGCTTGAAATGCTGAGCAGCAATGTCTCCAGGCCTTCCTTAAAACAAACTCTGATCCCTCAGCTACTACCTGATACGTCCTGATCATCACGTGAAATCTTTGAGACTTACATAGAACACATATCTAAACTACCAAAGATGTTATCAGTGACATCAGACTGTCCTATCTCCAACTCAAAGGTTCAGGTCAAATCGCCTAGCCATGACCTTGTGAAAGTGCCAGATTCTAATGTGGTCTTGTTATTAATAAGCCTCCCTTACCCTCTAGACCAGTGATGGGCAAACTTTTTAAAGAGGGGCCAAAGGAAAGGAAATGCTCATATGTCAGTCTGTTTCTAAGGCAACTCTTTTGAAGTTTCATTGTATCGTATCCCACTTGTTGTATTCGTCAGATTAGGAATAATGTCGCTCCGCTGGATATAGCATTTCAGGGGGCCACATCTGGCCCATGGGCTGTAGTTTGCCCATCACCAATGTAGACAATTGGCCATCAAGTCCTTGGGAGACCAGGAGACCACTAGGCTCCACATAGCCTTTGATCTCAAGTAGCATATCCAACCAATGCTGGCCATGATGCTGAGCATACTTCAGACTTCAATCAGCCTTAGCAAGAGGGATTTTCAACAAGCTTGGATGTCCAAGAAATGGTTACAGCCACCAGGATGAGACCCCAAAACACCTTGAACATCAATCAGGCCGAGGCTGCATTCAGCTTTGCCAACTAGGACGAGAGCCAGACTGGACGTCAACAGTAGACACTATAGAAAAAAAGAATTCCCATAGGCTTTACCCATACAGCAAGGAGTATGAAGGAAGATTGTCCCCACTGGAATTGTTAATGAAATAATCAGTTGTATCCCCCCCCAGGAGGATGATAGATAACTCATTTTCATGTGACAGATGAAAAAACATCCTATACTTCATCCTGGGAGAAGTACAAATTAAACCTCTACTGGTCATCAGCCATTCAGAGAGGAAAAAACAACCTTATTAAGGACTTGGCAGATCCTTAATAAATTCAAGTAGCATTTATTAAGGATCTGCCAAGTCTGTGTCAGGCCCTGCCCTAGGACCTGAAGCTACAGAAACCAAAATAGTCCTTACCCTCAGGAGCTTAACATTCTGCTGGGAGAAGAGAAAAATACACTTACACATGGAGCAGGGTCTTAGAGAAGAAAAATCCCCTATTTACCAGAGCCTCTGGGAAAAGTGAGGCTGGACCTGTCTGAAAAATGTTTGTTTCTTCTCTTATCCAAAAGGGCAGAGGAAAGAGAGATCTCTGAGAATCTGAACATGAACAGTTCACTGAGGACTCTATTAGAGAAATTCCATAGACAGACAGTGGGTCAGAACTTGCTTTGAAGAGTTGCTGAAGTTCCTTGCTGCCAACTAGACATTTGAGAATTGATAGAGGTGGAGGTTTGGGGGTTGTTTTGTTTGGGTTTTTTTGGCCTCTTCTACTACTGCCCACTCTCCGGTCTTCACCTATTCTGGATGGGTTATGTTGTCTCAAATTTCTCCTTTAAAGATTGCCCATATTTCTGTTTAATTGGAATGGAACATAGGCTTTAAAGTTCTGACTTCTCATGGCACCTTAAGGTATGTGTACTTCACAAACGTGCATGGGAAGAGAAGAGTGGTGGCCAGCAGAGTATGCAGACAGAAGAGACATGGGACAGAGAACAGAGGTGTTCTGTGTCAGAAATTTCAGGGGCAGAGGATCATAGATTTAAAGCTGGAAGGGATTACAGAAGCTATCAAGTCCAACCCCTCCATTTTTATAGATTAAGAAACTAAGGCCACAGAGGTGTTAAATAACTGGCCTATGGTCACACAGCTAGGACCAAGTAAAACTGGGATTTGAATACAGGGTCTTCTCACTTCATATCTAGCTGACTTTCTACAGCTAAGAATATTGTTGATTTTTATATTTTATAAACTTACCAAATGAGATAATTTTTTTAAAGCAAAAAGAAAACTTAAAGCCATTTGCTCTCTGGTGAGGGTTGGAGTGCTGTTGGGATTATGTTGCCTTCTTCCCCCTTCTTCCACTCCTAGAACCATCACAGTCCCTAACCTCTTCACCCCACCTATTTGAATATAGAGCAAAAATCATATAAAATCATAGATTTAGAACTGGAAGGGACCTTAAAAAGCAATCTAGTTCAGATCCCTCATTTTACAGATGGAGAAACTGAGGCTGAGACAAGTTAAGTGATTTAAGGCCATAATTTTTATGACAGGATTTAAAGGCAGAGACTGAGAGGAGGAGAATGGCTTGAAAAACTGGAGAATTCCACATTCCTAAGATCAAGGCTAGGGAAAGAATGAGAATCCTACCCCTCCCTTTACTGCAGCATTTCAGAAGGTGAGCATTTGTACTTTATACAAACTGCCTACCTCAGAGACACACTCTTATGTATACATAACCTATCCCTGGTATTTGTTTTGAACTTGCCTGTTAGGGTTTCTCCTTTAAGAGTCTGCATACTCGGCTAAATCATTTTTCCTGTTTCCTTTTAAATGGAATTCCCTATATTGTTGATGCACAGCATGAGAGATAAACATACTACAATTTTTAATTTGTATTTGATTTTTTAATTTGAATTTTTTGCTTTTGTGTCATTTGATTTTTCCCCCTTTGCAGCTTTGTGTTGAGTTGAATTTAGTACAACATGTTATTGCTTTGGAGAAAGTTTGTTTATTGAATTTTATAGGTTTAATATGCTGCTTGTTGGATTTATAAGTTTGATTTTGTTTTCCTTTTCAAATATACTTTTGTTTCTTTTATGTTATTTTATCTTTATTTCTCCCTGATATTTTCATTATTAATATTGGTTCTACCAGAGGTTTTGTTTTCCCATTATTTTGTCTTATGTTTAAGTTCTCAGGCTCTCTATTGCTTTCATTGTGCCAAATCTATACTCCCTTTCCATGAATTCCTCTTATCAGATAAACTATAATTACTATGATAATATGATTAAATTGCCCGTATGTATGCAAGTAGATTCAGTTAGTATTATATGTTTGTTCTAATATTTATTGTTACGAATTAATTGTTCTGGAACAATCTTTATAGTTTCCCCCCAAAAATGATTTTACAGTTAGTTCATTTTCCTTTGAGAATTGGCCAAATATTAGCATTATGGATCAGTATTTTGATAATAAAGGTATCACATTTCAAAAGCACTCTTATTATGAAACAAAATGACAAAAACGCCTTAAAGGCCACAGTAAAAGAACTAGAGGACTATGGGACAGTTTAGATTGAGCTAAGAGTAGAAGAATCAACTAACAAGGTGTCCCCTTGTAAATTCCCAACCCATTAAAAAAATACCTGAAAATTCTTCAGAAAAGGAGCAACATGAACAAGTACAGGTAAATACTTAGCATACAAGTTGGGATACAAGCTTGAATGTATTCTTAGCTTCTCACTTGGGCACAAAGCCAAACCAAGATTTTTGTCATTAGACTTGGACTTCTACAATATGGGTGAGACTGATTTTTACATTCTTTATTCCAGAAATGAAAGTCCCTGCCTGGTCCCTAGCCACAGGCTGGCTCCCCCACGCCAGAGCAGAACTTCACCCATGAGAAGGGTCAAGGTTAGGTCCCATAAACTAGGAAGAGAGAGCTAACTTGGACTGGGTGTTCAGTCCCCTGGATTGCAAAGTAAAGTATCACTTCTGATCAGGTCCCAGGCAAAATATTTGATTGCAAAAAATAGAAAAAAGAAAGCCAAGAAAAGAAATTTCTCAGTACTGGAACTTATACCCCCCCCCCCAAACCCAAAGACTCCAAAGTGGTCTGGGCTGGATCTATGAAAAAATGACTAAAGAACTGGCAGTATAAATAGCTTTTATGCTTTGGGTATTCTAAAATCTGCTACAGTTGGTACAAGATGGCTACTGGCAAAAGCTATTTACAATACAAGATGGTCATTTGCAAAAGCTATTTACACTAGCTGTGTGACCCTGGGCAAGTTACTTAACCTCCCATTGCCTAGCCCTTACCATTCTTCTGCCTTGGAACCAATACATAATATTTATTCTAAATTAGGACTTAAGGGTTTAAAAAAACAAACAAAAAAAAACTTGAGGAAAGTACTGATTCTTTACAGAAAAAAACCATTATCCTCTTTAACAAGTGATCCAAGTAGCCAAAGGATATTAGGGTTAGCTTGATTTCAGGTATCTCTAAATATTGCTATAGCAATGCAACAATTTTGACTGTAACAAGTTGACGAATTATACAAAATTGGTAGAATTAATTGCAAAGACCCAGTAAGCCTTTATGAATATATAGCCCCAACTATATTTTCTTACATACAGTCCATAAAGCAAAGGATCTGCTCTGAAAAGGCATAGTCAGCCAAGAAGAAATTAATGGAAATTTTAACTAAAGGACTTATAGACAAAATGGCCCCACCTGGAAAGGCAAAGTGAGAAGGAAATGGAGGTCCTACAAGGCTGACAAATTTACATCACCATCAGTAAAATATCAGAAATACGGAACTGTTTTTTTAAACCCCTTACCTTCTATCTTAGAATTAATACTGTGTATTGGTACCAAAGCAGAAGAGCAGTAAGGGTGAGGCAATGGGGGGTTAAGTGACTTGCCCAGGGTCACAGCTAGGAAGTGTCAAAGGCTAGATTTGAACCTAGGACCTCCCATCTTTTGGCCTGGTTATCAATCCACTGAGTCATCTAGATACCCCCTACAGAACTACCTTCTTTTACAACTTTTACAACTGCACAGAATATGGGCTAACACCCAGAGAGGAGAACAATAATACTGTTGTAGAAGCTGATGTCTATAGGACTGGCATTGGGAAAAAAAGAGGAAGCCAAAGAAAGTGGTCATTGTAGTTCCCACAAGCACTGATCATGACCTTATCATGCAATCCTCTATGGGTCTTTTCATTCTGGACTCAAAGAACCTCACAGAAAGATAACATTGAAAACTGATAACGTGCTTGTCCTGGCTGAGTAGGGTATAAGTGACCCTATGTTCCAATCATTTTATGAGACATTTGAGGAAAATACTTATCCAATAACTGGAATGATTTTGCCTAACTTGACTGATTGACAAGGACTAAGCATACTTGGGATACACAAGTGGCCTTGGGATTTCCCAAAGAGGAAGCTATCACTGAGAAGAGTTCAAGGACTATGTTTTTGGAGCACAGTTCCAGCATAGACTATCAAGAATCCACTGACTCACATTCTTAATAGTGCCAAGTGAGATGTTGTTTGCCTGAGATGAGGAATAACATTTGCCAACTATGAATTCAACATTCACTATTGGCTAGGGAAGATAAATGTAGATGTAGATTCCCTGTAGCAAAGGTCACCAAAAACTAAAGCCATGGTGATAATTAACAAAACAGTAAAGATCAGATGTTCCACTCAAGGAGCCTTTCTACCTTAGAATTGTTACTAGGACAGAAAAGAAAGGGGGAAGGAAGGAAGGAAGGAAAGAAGAAGGAAAGAAGGAAGGAAAGAAAGAAAGGGGGAAAGGGAGAAGGAAAGAGAAACAAAGAAAGAATAAAAGAATGGGAAAAGAGAGGAGAAAGAGGAGAGAGTGAGACAGAGACAGAGAAGGAAAGAGAAACAAAGAATAGAAGAAGGGAGAAAGCATTTATTTAGCATCTACTATGTTCTGGGCTTTTTTTTAAACCATTACCTTCTGTCTTGGAGCCAATACTGTGCTTTGGCTCCAAGACAGAAGAGTGGTAAAGGTAGGCAATGGGGGTCAAGTGACTTGCCCAGGGTCACACAGCTGGGAAGTGTCTGAGGCCAGATTTGAACCTAGGACCTCCCATCTCTAGGCCTGACTCTCAATCCACTGAGCCACCCAGCTGCCCCCTGTCCTGGGCTTTTTACAAATGTTATCTCATTTGATCTTCATAACAACCCTTGGAGGTAAATGCTATTATTATCCCCATTTAATAGTTGAAGAAACTGAGGCAGACAGAGGTATTACTTGCCCAAAGTAATATACCTAGGAACGGGAATTGCCTGAAGCCAGATTTAAACTCAGGTCTAACTGATTCCAGACCCAGTACTTTATCCCTCTACTATCAACTAGCTATCTCCAAGAAACTAAAGAAGCGGTAAGAAGCTTAATGCATACAACTTAACCAACTTCAGCTTAGAAGAAAACTGTCAGAAACATTGGTATTAATGTCTGAATTCATTGTCCAACAAGGTGATAGAGTTTTGGTGAATTATCATGGGACACACAATGATGGCTCCATTATTCATGCAGAGACCAGGCCAACTTCCTATTTACAATTTAGTCCCAGAGACCAGTCTTGGACCTGTAAGAACAACCCACTTCATACCTGTTGCCTAGAGGTGTGCTAGGGGAACTCCCTCATTTGTGGGTAGAACCTGATGGACACTTATCTTTGTGAACTTTAACCAAAAGGGACCATTTTCAAAGACTGTTTGAGCCAGACAATTCCTATATACCATAACCCAATAACCATTATGAATAATGAACCCAGAGTCATTGCCTTTTCTGTCTGGTTCTTAAATTCCCCACAAAAAGAACACAGTGATGCCTTTAGCCAACCTGGGTATTCCAAAAGTTTAGGTTTAGGAAAAAAAGGACTAGAGTTCTGATAAAGATCATGCCCATCCCACACCATTGACTAGGCACAGACATATGGGGCACTTAGATAAGTAGGTTGCAAAAAAAGTAGATTTATTGAACTGATGGCTCATGATGTACCAGAAAAAAAGAATTGGTTACCTATATGGTCAAGCAACAATAAACAATTGCATATTGCACCTGTTAATTACTATATTTTTATTATGATTCTATTGTTCTTATTTTTGCTTTTGTTCTAGTGTCATGTACATATTTTACTACATTGAACTAACTGGTTTTCTGTTTTACTGAACTCATGCTGCAATGTCTCGATACTTTGGTTTTTGCAAGTTTACTGAGATCACTGCTTCACATTATACTTATGTTCTACAGATGTTAATGTACTACCATATTTCATCAAGATGATATGCTCTACATATAATTTAGATCTGCAGCTTGGCGAGCAATTGTTGATGCATATTTTCTTTGAGGGGCATTCTAAGGTGATGGGTTAATTATCCTTATTCTATTAAGAGTTAAAGCAATTTTGATTCTGTGATATATTATTTCAGATATCAAGTGTACTGTGGCTGTCTTTGCCAGGGACTGCAAGATTCCTAGCCCTTAAGAAAAATGTAGCAAGACTTTGGATACAATTTTTTTTCTAACCAAAGAAAAAGTTTCAAGTGTATATGAACCTCTGGGAAACTCAATGTGGGCAGTTTTGAAAAGACATTTTGTTTCTTCTCTGATCCAAAAGGAAAGAGAGAGGAGATATCTCACAGGAGCCAAAAGACATTGAACTCACAATTCATGACAGTCGAGAGACAGAGACAGGGACTAGAAAGGTAAGAAGCCTTAGTACAACTTCTTTTGAGTAATCATCAGAGGTCTACACTGCTGCTGCTGCTGCCCCCCACCCCTGCCACCATGAGAAACATTTCTGGAGTATGCTGATAGTTGCCTTGGAACTGTTCATTTGAAAGAATTGATACAAATGGTGATTTTTAAAATATATATATATATATATATATATGTATATATATATATACCAATTCCTTGTTTCCTCCCTCGCTGTCCTAGAGGGCTTATATTGTCTCAAATCCCCCCTTTAAAATTTGTTTATATTTGCTTAATTAATATGGAATGCCAATTTAAGATAAAGTTTTGATCAGTTTTAACAGCTGATTTGTGTGCTTTATTTAGAAAAAGCCAGAGAAGATCAGAGAGACAAAGAGAAAATGGACCCTCTCTATCTGGATTCTCAGGCTATGCTCATGAAGGACTCAAAAATCCACAATGAGAGAGAATCTTAGTGTAACATATTTTATAAACCTCCCATAGCAAGGTTAAAACAGTAACAACAAGAAGGATGAATCTGATTCCTCTTTTCCTCTAAGGAATTACAGTTGCTCTCTGACAAGGGTTGTGCTGCTCTATGGGGCCATGTTGCTTTTCCCATTGTTTTCCATTTAATGTTCACCAATTCCACCCCCACCCCACCATTGGCAGAGTTGAATTCAGTTACTAGAGAGCAAGTCCTATCTGGTGGGAAGAGATGGGGAGAGTCTGGTGGATGAATATTCCAAATGAGGATGTTTGCAAAAGGAAATTTACCCTTCCCCCATTCCACTACGTGTACCTGCCGTGAAGTTGAAACTTGGCCCAGAAGCAAGGACTGTGTAAGGGAAATTATTGGGTAAATTGAGTCATGAGGGTAAAGCAGCAGTCAGAAAAATGGAACAATGGAGTCAAGAATATATAGAGACAGGGGGCAGGGCAATCTTCCCTCCATGCCCCCAGACAAAATAGGAAGCCTTGGTTAGTTCCTGACATTTGAGAGTTAGGGGGCAGAGAAAAGATTTGATAAACTGAGGCAAGAAGGAATTTCAGTCTCTTCTGGTTTGGATGCTGACTGGACTTGCCTGTGAGAGTGTCTAGGGGGCCCATAATGGTGGCCTTAGGTTAGCAAGCTAAATAGAGCAATAAAGAAAGTACTCTTTAAATCTCTATTTCATATCTTTTACCTATCCAAATAATTCTAATAAACTTTATTAATTTAAGGCCAGTATCAAAATTTTAGTTCTTATAGAGGTCATAGGAAGAAAGAGAATCCAATCTCTCATTTCCTGCAGAAATTCAGCAAGCAAACTTCTACTTTACAAAATTATCTACTTCATAGGCACATGATTATACTCAGAGTAGTAAATAGAATATAATTTGGGGGGAAGGAAAAAGATACTAACAATGGAGTGCGTGGGGATTGGGGAAGTCAGGAAAGCATCTAACATATCAGCTGATAGTTGAAGTAAGCTAAGGATTCTAGAAGTGGGAGGGGAAAGGAGAGCACTCCAGACTTGGGGGAACAGACAGAAATGGCAAACATTTTATTTATGTTATTTGTTACCAATTATATGTTATAACAAATCTCAAAAGTTTTCCAAAGTTATATGGTCGAATTTATCTCCCTCCCTCCCTCCCTCTCTTCCCTTCCTTTTCCCAATGCTGACAAACAATTTGATCTAGGTTATACATAACATTTCCATATTGAACTCATTTTTGTAAGTTAGTAATCTTATAAAACCAAAACCCCAAAATATGAACCCAAATAAATAACTGAAAAATCATATGCTTTCATCTGCATTCTGACTCCAACAGTTCATTCTCTGGAGGTGGATAGCATTCTTTGTCAAAAATCCTTCAGAATTGTCCTGGATCATTGTATTGCTGATAATAGCTAGGTCTATCACAGTTGATCATCATACAATATTGCTGTTAGTGTGTGCAATGTTTTTGTGGTTCTGCTTGTTTCACTTTGCATCAGTTCATGTAGGTTTGTCCATTTCTTTCTGAAATCATCCTATTCATTTTTTATAGCACAATAGTATTCCATCACCATCATATGCCACAATTTGTTCAGCCATTCCCCAATTGATGGACATTCCCTTAATTTTTAATTCTTTGCCACCACAAAAAGAGCATCTACAAATGTTTTTGTACAAGTGGTTCCTTCCCCCACTTTTTTAAAATCCCTTCAGAATACAGACCTAGTAGTGGTATTATTGGATCAAAGGGTATGCATTGCTTTATATCCTTTGGGACATAATTCCAAATTGCCTTCTAGAATGGGTGGATCATTTCACAGGTCCATAAGCTATGTATTAGTGTCCCAATTTTGCCACATCCCCTCCATTTGTCATATTAGTCAATCTGATAGGTGTGAAGTGGTACCTCAGAGTTGTTTTAATTTGCATTTCTCTAATCAAGAGTGATTTAGAACATTTTCTTATGTGATTATTGAAAGCTTTGATTTCTTCATCTGAAAACCACCTATTCATATCCTTTGACCATTTGTCAATTGGGTAATGACTTGTAGTCTTAAAATTTTCTGTAGATAGTTGAGAAATTAGAACCTTTATCTGAGAAATTTGTTATAAAAACTTTCCAGTTTATTGTTTCCCTTCTTATCTTGGTTTCATTGGTTTTGTTTGTATAAAACCTTTTGAATTTAATCAAAACTTTTCATTTTACATTAGCATATAATTATCTCTATTTCTTGTTTGATCATAAATTCTTCCCTTCTCCATATATCTGACAGGCAAACTATTCTATGATGTCCTATTTAATTTATAATATCACCTTTTATGTCAAAATCATATATCCATTTTGACCTTACCTTGGTATAGAGTGTGAGATGTTGAACTATACCTAATGTTTGCTATGCTATTTGTCAAATAGTGAGTTTTTATACCCAAAGCTGAGATCTTTAGGTTTATCAAACACTAGATTTCTGAGGTCATTTACCCCTACTCTATTTCATTGATCCATGTTTCTATTTCTTAGCCAGTATCAGATTTATTTGATGATTACTGCTTTATAGTACAGTTTAAGATCTAATATCACTAGGCCACCATCATTCATCATTCACCTTTTTATTTTCATAAGTTCTCTTGATATAGATGAATTTTGCTATTTTTTCTAATTCCATAAAAGTGTTTTTTAGTTTGATTGGTATGACACTTAAGTAAATTAATTTAGGTAAGACTGTCATTTTTATTTTATTAGTTCAAACTACTCATGAGCAATTAATGTTTTTCCAATTTTTTAGATCTAACTTTATTTGTGTGAAAAGTGTTGTATAATTTTATTCATTTAATTCAGTGATTCCCAAAGTGGGCGCTACCGCCCCCTGGTGGGTGCTGCAGTGATCCAGGCGGGCAGTGATGGCCACAGGTGCATTTTTCTTTCCTATTAATTGCTATTAAAATTTTAAAAAAATTAATTTCCAGGGGCACTAAGTAATTTTTTTCTGGAAAAGAGGTGGTAGGCCAAAAAAAATTGGGAACCACTGATTTAATTCCTATGTTTGTCTTGGCAAATCAATTCCCAGGTATTTTACATTGTCTAGAGCAGTGATGGGCAAACTTTTTAAAGAGGGGATCAAAGGAAAGAAAATGCTCTTCTGTCAGTCTGTTTCTAAGGCAACTCTTTTTAAGTTTCATTTTATTGTATCCTACTCATTTTATTCATCAGATTAGGAATAATGTCACTCAGCCAGATAGAACATTTCAGGGGGCCCCATCTGGCCCGCAAGCCGTAGTTTGCCCATCACTGGTCTAGAGTGATTTTAAATGGAATTTCTCTTTTTAACCTCTTGCTGCTGGGCTTTGTTGGACATATATAGAAATGCTGATGATTTATGTGGGTTTATTTTGTATCCTGCAACTTTGCTCAAGTTATTATTTCAACTAGCTTTTTAGTTGATTCCTTAGGATTTTCTAAGTATACCATCATATCATCCACAAAGAATGATAGCTTAGTTTCCTCTTTACCTACTTTAACTCCAAATTCTTTTTCTTCTCTTATTGCTAAAGCTAACATTTCCAGTACAAAATTAAATAATAGTGGTGATAATGGGCATCTTTGTTTCATTCCTGATCTTGTTGGGAAGTCTTCTAATTCATCCCCATTGCAGATGATATTTGTTGATGATTTTAGATAAATAACTATATTAAAGAAAGATTCTTTTATTCCTATACTTTCTAGTGTTTTTTTAAAAATAGGAATGGATGTTGTATTTTTTTTTTACCTTTTTTTTTTTATTTTAAACCCTTAACTTCTGTGTATTGACTTATAGGTGGAAGAGTGGTAAGGGTAGGCAATGGGGGTCAAGTGACTTGCCCAGGGTCACACAGCTGGGAAGTGTCTGAGGCCGGATTTGAACCTAGGACCTCCCATCTCTAGGCCTGGCTCTCAATCCACTGAGCTACCCAGCTGCCCCCTGGATGTTGTATTTTGTCAAAGGCGTTTCCTACATCTATTGAAATAATCATGATTTCTGTTAGTGTGATTATTGATATGGTCAATTATGCTGATGGTTTTCCTAATATTAAACTGGCCTTGCATTTCTGGTATAAATCCTTGTAATATATTGCTGTAATCTCTTTGCTAGAATCTTATTTAAAATTTTTGCATTGATATCCACTAAGGAAATTAGTCTATAATTTTCTTTCTCTGTTTTTTGTCTTCTTGGCTTAGGTATCAGCACAAATTTATGTCAGAAAAATAATTTTGTATAACTCCTTCTTTGTTTATTTTGCCAAATAATTTATATAGTATTGTTCTTTAAATGTTTGATGGAATTCACTTGTGAATCTATCTGACCCTGAGGATTTACTGCTTCTTAGGGAGTTCATTGATTGTTCAATTTCTTTGTCTGAGATGGGATTATTTAAGGATCCTATTTCTACTTTTGTTAATCTATGTACTTTATATAATATTCATCCATTTCACCTACATCATCAAAGTTGTCATCATATAATTGGCAAAATAGCTCCTAATGATTTCTTTAATTTCTTATTCATTGGAGGTGAATTCACCATTTTAATTTTTGATACTGGTCATTTGATTATCTTTTTCTTTTATTTATCAAATTAACAAATCTATTATATTTGTTGTTTTTGTGGAACCAACTCCTTGTCTTATTTATTAGTCCAATAGTTCCTTTATTTTCAATTTTATTAATTTTTCCTTTGATTTTTAGGATTTCCTGTCTTCAATTTGTTTAAGTCTTTCTTTTCATCAGAAATGTTTGGAAATCTTCTATTTTATTAAATGACCATATTCTTCCCTGAAAGAATATAGTCAGTTTTGATTGGTAGGTGATTCTTTGTTGCAAACTCAGTTCCCTTGCCTTCTGGATTATCACATTCCAAGACTTCTGATCCTTCAGTGTAGAAACTGCCAGATCCTGTGTAATCCTAATCCTACCTGGGGCTCCATGATATTCGAATTGTTTCTTTCTGCCTGTTTGCAGTATTTTCTCCTTGGCCTGAGAGTTCTTGAATTTAGCTATAACATTCCTGGGAGTTATAATTTGGAGATTTATTTACAGGTGTTGATCTATAGACTCTTTCAATTTCTATTCTACTCTCTTGTCCAGAATATCAGGTCAGTTTTTTTTTTATAATTTCTTGTAATATGATGTCTAGGAATTTTTTTCAATCATGACTTGCTGGTAGTCCAGTAGTTCTTAAATTGTTTTCCTGGGTTTATTTTCAAGGTCAGTTGTTTTCTCAGTGAAATATTTCATTTCTTAAAAGTTTTTTTCACTCTTTTGTTTTATTATTTCTTGATGCCTCATGAAGTTATTAGATTCTATTTGCTCAATTCTCATTTTTAAAGACAGATTTTTGTCATGACATTTTCATCTCCTTTTCCATTTGGTCCATTCTACTTTTCATGGAACTCTTTTCTTGATTGGATTTTTGTGCCTCTTTTTTCCACTTGACCAATTTTGCTTTTTAAGTTGCTATTTTCTTTTTGCATTATTTTCATTTCTTTTTCCATTTTTCTTTCACCTCTCTTATTTGATTATTCAAATTCATTTTTGAGCTCTTCCAGAGCTTTTCTAGTGCCCGAGACCAATTTCAATCTTTCTTTGAAATTTTGGAGATGGTTGCTTTGCTCTCACTGTTCCCTACTATTATTGATGCCTTGCTCTCCCTTGTAAAAATATTCTATGGTTATGTGTTTCTTTTTCTCTTAGCTTATTTTTCCAGTCTTTTTTTTGCTTGTGGACTGGGAATTCTGAAAACTGCTGTTTTGCCTCCTTCTTGGATGGCTTACAGGACTCAGTACTTAAATGTTTTTTTTCCTTCTTTTCTTCCTATCTACCCTGGGGCAGTTTCCTGAAACCCTGATACAGAATGTTGTATAGTTTGAGAGAGCCATGATTCCTGAGGATCTTTTGAGTGTGGATGCTCTAAATTTTGCCAAAAGTGGGAAGAGAGGAATTCAAAAGAGTCAGGGCAAGAGAAACGAAATATAAATCTTTAAATGGCAGACAAAAGAGCTTTCTTAATCCACAGAAGGTACCCTACATAGCCATTTTAACTTCTAATACTTGCAACATTAGAGAATGCTGAGTGGACTTCACTGAACTCTCCTAGTCAAGCTGAGATTTCCCCCCCTTTTATTCTAAATCAAATATCTAATTTACTCTGGTGTACTCTGTTGTTTAGTGATACAGTGGATAGAGAGCCAGGACTGGAGTCAGGAAGACTTGAGTTCAAATCCAATGTCAGATATATTAGCTGTGTAACCCTGGGCAAAAAATCCTGTATGTGTAAGGTACTCATCTCTAAAATGACCTGGAGAAAAAAATGGCAAACCATTCCAGCATCTTTGCCAAGGAACCTCCAAAAGGGGTAATGAAGGGGCAACTAGGTGGCACAGTAAATAAAATACCAGGCCTAGAGCTGGAAGAACCTGGGTTCAAATCTTGCCTCAGACACTTCCTAGCTGTGTGATGCTAGACAAAGTCACTAATCACAGAAAGGCCCTTGCCTTTCTGTCTTAAGAGTTGTTAGCAATACAGAAAGTAAGGGTGTTTTTTTAAAGGGGAGGAATCACAAAGAGTTGGAGGAACATGAAAATATTAAACAATATTCTATTGTCATATATATATATGCATATATATATCCTTCCCTATTTCTGTTTAATGCTTCTTTTGATAAAGAGGCTTACTGACTATCCATGATTGTCTTTTGTGATCCAAGCATTTAGGAGTGGGAGACAGAGGAGGTGAAATTGTATTAGTAAGTTTTAGGTTAATATCTTTAGGGAAACTAAAGAAAGTGCACTTCTTCTAAACCTCAAAAGAATCATACCCCTAGACTATAAATATTTGAAGTGTGATAGATATAATTCTAGCCCAATGATCATTTTGGAGATAGGAGAGCAAATGACTGATAGGTCAATCACAACAGTCCTGACATTCTGGATTCTGGCTGTCCCTCCCCAATAGGTTCCCATATTTGCAGTCATGGCTCTATTCCTACTTTTCACAAAGGTATGAGTTGAAATCTTCCTTGAAAATAGGGAAGACCAAAGCACACAGAGTACCAGCAATATAAGTGAGAGTTCTATCTGTATCTATTTTACACATACTTACTTGTTGCCTCTCCCACTAGAATTTAAACTCCTTGCAGGCATTCTTTGAATTTATAACCCCAGTTCCTAGCACAGAGTAGGTGCTTAATAAATATTTGTTATGGGGCAATGAGGTGGCTCAGTGAATAGTGAGTCAGACCTGGAGACAAGTGGTCCTGGGGCTCAAATCTGGCCTCAGATACTTCCTAGCTATGTGACTCTGGCAAGTCACTTAACTCTCATTACCTAACCCTTGCCTCTCTTCTGCCTTGGAACCAATACTTAGTATCTATTCTAAGAAGAAGATAAGGGATTTTTTAAAATAATAAATAAAAACTTATTGATTTATTGATCACCCAAAGTCAAGTCATAAAGGGAAGTATCAGAGGCAGGTTTTGAACCCAGGGCCTCTAATTTTAGAGTCAATACTCTTTCCCTGGTACCATGCTGTTTTCATTCTATCCTTCATAATACAATTAAAATGATACCTGTAAATAAATTTTCCTGCAGTAGGTAAAAGAATGTCTCATTCACTAGCCAGATCAATATGAAGGACTAGTCTTGAAGTTTGGTCAACTTCAATAAATCCTAGACATTAGAAGACAAAGCAGGTCCAGGTCATATCTCAAAAAGACCAGGTCTTCTAGAGGGTCTTAATTTGTTCTTCCAGTCTCCCAAATAGCCGACACTTTGTTTAAAATACACGATATCCTTATTCAGCATAATTGCTTACTGTACAGATGCCTCTGATCTATTCAAAGGAAAAGATAGACCAAGACCTCTTCCATTTTTAGCATCCCACACATTCATTCTGTTATGCTCAGCCCAATATACCCTTCACTATCTTTTCCATCATCTTCTCAGTCCAAGCCAGACACTACCACCTTTTCCTTATGTCCCTAGTCTCAGCCACGAATCACCCACTTACCATCCCCTTGCTACCTAAGTCTCTCTAGCTTGACTTTATGCTTAGTAACAATCACCAGTCAATTCCCCACCTGAAATCATAGATTTAGATCTAGAAAAGATCTTATAGATGACCAAATCCAACTCAATTTTACAGATGAAGAAACTGAGGCCTGGGGAGGTGTCTTAGATCATGCAGGTATCTGAAGCAGGACTTGACCTCCAACCCTTTCCTAATTCCATATCCAACATGCTATCCATTACACAACAAGCTACCTTATTCCCCAGAGAACTGATGTTCATAGTTCTACACTTCAATAGATTTTGTGTAATGATTTTATTAGAATGATTTTATTGCAATAGGAGGGGGAAGAAGCCAAGTTAGGGGAGGTCTAGAGTAGCTTCACCTATTTCTCCACTTGTATGAAGGTTGGTTCTAGTGTCAACTTAGTTTATACTCCTAAATAAACTAGCAATCGGATTGAATGGAGAGAACAGAAAGTAGGTTTGAAAAAGAAGTGGTCAGGCAAAGAAGTTGGGGGTGGAGGGGAAACCAGACTACTTTGTTCTTCTCTAATATATTTCTTCAAGGAAATCATCAGTAGATGAATAGAAAAATAGAGAATATTTTCAAGCAGTGAAAATAATGATTTCAGTCATCTCAAACTGATCACCTTAGGCATGCATAAAAGTGAGCAAGGTATGATCATACACATACACTCTATGCATCTCTTCTTGGCCACATTCATGGTTTAGTGAGAGGAGTGCTAGAAGTCAGAAATTATCTCTGCCCATGGCCTTGGATAAGTTGCTTGATATCTAGGTTGGAGTCTTGCCCCTGTCATTTATAAGCACAGAACTTGGGGCAAAGCATTTAACCTCTCTTTGTCTCCATTTCTCTACTCTTTTAAGTGATGACTATATTAGCACTATCTGCCTCTCAAGGAAAAGGATTTTGCAAAGTGGAAGGCAGTAGGAGATAATGATACTTTTTCTATTTCTATTTACATGTAATAACAATTTTTGACATCTGTTTTCTGAGAGTATAAGACCAAATTGTTTCCCTCCCTCTTCCCTTTTTGGAGATAGTAAGCAATTTAATCCAAACTATACATGTATTGTCATACATAACATACCTACATACTGGTCATTGTTGTAAGAGAATGCTTATAAAAAACCAAAATGCCAAAATCAAACTAAATAAACTAATGTGGAAGATAGTATGCTTTGTTCTGCATTCTGACTCCAATGGTTCTTTCTCTGGAGGTGGATAGCATTCTTTTTTTTTAATAACTCCTTTAGAATTCTCCTGGATCATTGCTGAAAGTAGCTAAGTCTTTCACACTTAAGCATTTCACAATATTGCTGTTACTGTATACAATGTTCTCCTGGTTCTGCTTATTTCACTCTGCATCAGTTCATATAGATCTTTTAAGCTTTTCTGAAATCATCCTGCTTATCATTTCTTATAGCTCAATCACCAGCATATACCACAATTTGTTCAGCCATTTCCCCAATTGATGGGCATCCCTTCAATTTCCAATTCTTTGCCACCACTGAAAGAGCCACTATAAATATTTTTGCACAAGTAGATCTTTCCCCCTTTTTTATGAACTCATTGGTATACAGACCCAGTTACCCACATAACATCTTGGAGAGGACTAGTATCTCTAGTATCTACCAATATTCTCACTAAAATAGATTAGAATCACTTCACTTTCTTTCCTCCTTCTACAGGTATTATTTTTTCCTAAAAGGAAAAAAAGCAGTGCCAGGTCCTGATGCCAATTCCTAGTCACCAAAAGGCATAAAGAATCCTAACCTACATGCAATTTGAGTCCCTCCAAATTAATGGATTTCTGAAAACTGTAGAAGTTGCCACATCCTATCCTAATGAAAAGATAAGTTTCCATACGTGGACAAGGTGGGGAGTACTGCCTTATCCAGAGAAGCAAAGTGCCATTCAATCCTTGTGGCACATCCTTGGCTATGTTAGGGCAAAATGAACCTCTCCCTTTAGTTAATTTGTTCAATGGCTTACAAGGATCTCTTTTCTTTCCAACATCAAACCCAAAACTAAGAGTGTGTTGGCATTGGTGGCATCTCCAAAAAAATCTAAATGGAAATAAGTGGGATTGATTTCCTTACCTGTAAAAAAATCAAGTTGTCATTAGGAAAGCGACCTGCATAGTTAATGGATCCAGCCAATGAGAATCCAGCTCTTATAAGCCTATACACTTTAATCTGGCCCAAGAGCCAATCAAAGAAGCCCCTTGTTATCACCAAAAGACAGGAAATGGCTATAGAATATTTGCATATCCTTCAAAGCCCATCTATCAGACCAAGTACACTGTATCCTCTTATAAAGCTATCTTCATACTGGCTCATCAGCCCCTATTAAATATTGAATAAAGCAGCATTATTATATATTTTTTTATATTTCATATCAAATAGTGCCTACCTTAGGGTATTTTTTATTTTTCTGAAAACTTTATATCTTTTGACCCATTTATTTACTGGGAAATGCTTCTTTGATCTATGGATTTATGTCAATTACTTAGCAAATCTTTATCAGAGACATTTGAAGCAGATGTTTTATAAATTCATCTGTAGGGGCAGCTTGGCAACTCAATGGATTGAGAACCAGAACCAAAGATAAAGAGATCTTACGTTCAAATCTGGCCTCAGATACTTCCTAGCTGTGTGACCCTGGGCAAGTCCTTTAACCCCCATTACCTAGCCTGTACTGCTCTTCTGCCTGGGAACCAATACACAGTATTGATTCTAAGATGGAAGGCAAGGGTCTTCAAAAAAACTCATCCACAGATTTTCTTATTCTAATCACATTGACTTAATTCATGAAAAAGCATTTTAGTTTCATATGACGAAAACTGGGTTTTTGGGTGATCTCTGTCTCTTGTTTGGTTGTAAACTGTCCCCCAAACCAGAGGGCAATTCTTCCATTTCCCTTACTCTTATCCCTTACAATGAATACAGTTAAACAACAATAAAAAAATCAATATATTGTCCATAAAATGCATACTTCACCTCACTCTGTACTCATGGTTTATCACTCTCCACATAAAGGTGGGAGGCACTTAATTGATCAGAGTTCCAGTCTTTCAATACTTGTTTTCCTTTATATAACTACAGTCAATATGTAAATTGCTTCTCTTGCTGTTTGCTTTTCTCTATATTGGCTGGCACTACAGATAGAACAACATGCCTGGATTAAAGAAGATCTGAGTTTAAATCTGACCTCAGGCACTTGCTAGTTGTGGGACTTTGGGCAAGTCATTTAACCTCTGTTTGTCTCAATTTCCATGACTATAAAATGCAAATAATAGAACCTACCTCCCAAAGATCTGTGACTGTGTAAGCACAGGGAATTCCAAGTATGGGAACTGCTTCTACTGATATATCTCTTACTGAGAGTCTAGATTTCCTCATGAATACTAAAAAAAAAAGTTCTCATTTTCCTGTCTGCAAAGAATACAAAGTGAGACGCAAAATCAAACACAAATATTAAAGATATACTGTGGCCAGTTTTTTAAAAAGAGAAAAGATAATTCATTTAATTTTTTCTTCTCCTTTGAAATATTCTTTGAAAAAATTTGGAAGCTAACCCATGTCTCTCTGACTTTTCTTCCTTGCTGGAAGTTCCCTTCATGTGTGACTCCCCTTTGAATGGTTGTTTTCTACTAGATATTTTTTGCCTCCATAGCTGGTGCTTTTTGCCATGAAGACAGCGAGACTGACAGACCCTTTCAGGGAGCTGTTGGTAAAAGGGTGACTTGGGAGGCAAAGGTGCTGAATGAGCTGACAACAGAAGTTCATGCAATGCGGGTCTACGCATACCATCACGGGGGCTTGGGAACCTAAGGATGGAGCAGGCCCTTTTCTGCTGGGGAATTTGGAGGAGTAATTTCACCCCATTTTCCTCAGAACCATGCAGAGGCGTTGGGATGGCCAACAATTGTGCTTTAAAAAGATGTTCCATTTCCTGGACGTGGGGACAACCATTGGGGATCCATGCAGCACAAATTAGACAGACTGTATAACTGGATGATATAAGTTGATTGGGCCAGTTATTAGGACATGGACTCTTCTGTTGTGAAATGATTTCCTTATAGAGGTCAATTTGGATTTTCTCCCGAGGTATAGAACTGATGATGGCATTTACAACACTATTAGGAACTATCCCTCTCTCAATGTTAAATGGCTCGATGCCGTGTGAACATGGAGCATCTCTATTCAGAATCTGGTCTTGGAGCTCAGGTGGAACCCCAGCTTGGTCACCACCCTTCAGTTCCACCTCAGTAGGAGCATCACAGATAGTTGGAGATTTGCCCTTGGGGGTAGCTGTGGATAGAGGTCCAGCCCAACCTCCTAGGCGCTGCAGAGATGCTGTACCATGTTCCAGCTCAGTTAAGTGTACAGAAAGAATGGCATTAAGGCCTTCTGTAGGTGGAATCTGTTGGTCAGGACTGTGTTGTGGGAAATCCTGGGGTTCTGAGCCCAGTGACATGGTTTCCTCAAAGCCCATTGCTGGTAGAGATGTCTCCTGAATGTTTGGGTCTGGCACAGCCTCCTCAGCTTGGGGGTTATGGCTTATTGAGGGGCTGTCCTGGTTTTCTTGTTCCTCTGGATGTTTGGTTTGGCAGTTGGGTCCCCATGTCCTTGATTCCTGGTGGCACAGAACTGATGTAAGTGGGATCATTGGATCATTGGCTTTTGCTCTACCTTCAGCCTGGTCATCAGTGACAGAGTAACACATGGTCTGGCAGTCTGATTCCTGGAATATCATTTTCCCAAGGTCTGAGGCTAGTGGAGCTGTCTCCTGGACACTGGAGTCTAGTATAGCCTCCTCAGCTTGGTGATTAAGATCAGCAGAATGGACTGCCAAGTGATCCAATCCCGTGGGAGGCATTATGTTCGTGTTGGTGTCTGGCGCAACCTCTAGATTTGGTATAACCTTCTGGACTGTGTCCATGGCGTGATGACTTAGTTTAGCTTCTGTACAACTATCTAGGCCCTGTGGAGTTGTATACTGATGGTCAAGGCCCAGTGGAACATATGTCCAGTCATCCTGGCCAGGTGGAAGTGTGGTCAGGCGTCCTGCGCCCAGGGAAGACTCCTGGTGGTCCAGGCTTGAGGGAACCATGACCAAGAGGTCAGAGCCTGGTAGAGATGTGGTTTGGCAACTGGAGCCCAGGACAGTCCCGTCCTGATGTGCTTGAGTGGCGGCCCAATAATTAAGGCATGGCGGTTCTTCTGTCCAGTGGGACTGACCCAATGAACTAACCTGATGAGAAACGCTTGTGGAAACTTTAGTCTTATTGCTGGCGTGTGAAGAAGGAACAATTTGATGGTCCGAGTGAGAGGATGACCCAGATTTATCAGACTTGTTGTCGTGGCCCAATAATTGACTCATGTAGTCAGAATATAGAAGGGGAAAAAAGGTGATATTCCCCCTGTAGACTGGAAGCTCCGCACTGTCTTTGGCCTGGAGTCTCTGGTCTTCTGATGGGGCAGCTGATGGTCTAGCCTGGATCTGGGGACCTGATGATGACTCCTCTGTGACTCCACTCTGTGAGGACAGGGAAGATGTAGATGTGACCAAGTGGTTGGGAGGAACCTTGGCCCTGTACGCAGAGCAAAGTGAGGGCAGAGTTGTAACTCTGGAATTGTGTTTAGGAAGCATGGATGGTTTAGCTTTTTTGCAAGGATGCTTAAGCTTGGGTAGTGGTGCAGTCACTGTCCCCGTGCTAGCAGGGGGTGTCTTGGCAGCTGTTGCCTTGTGTTTCAGGCACAGTGCCAAGGGGAGAGGTAGAGTGGGCTTGTGATCAGGAAGGGATGGCAGGTTGGTTCTGCTCTGAAGCTGGAGGAGAGTCATCTGCTCAGCTCTAGACCTGACTTGTTCTTCGTTGCCTAATGCAGCAGTCTGATGAGGCAAGCCTGGCAAGAGCACCACTGGTGCCTGGTGACAATGGCCTTTGGTAGGGACCTGGGGCAGAACTGCTAATGAAGAAGACGATGGTGTGAGGGATGTTCAGAAACAACATGGAGAGGAAAGACAAATGTGTAGGAGTAGGGAAAGGGGAAGGGAATCTGAGAATAATATCTTTGTGTAAGAATGTACAGTTTACGAAGCACTAATTGATCATATTAAAATTAAATTTAAAATCAAATTAATCATATTAAATTAAAATGAAAAGATCACTTTTCAACCTCAAGAGAGAATATTACTTCCACTTGTCAGTCTTAAACACAAGGTCATCTGATTACTTATATTCAAGGTCACACTGTCAAATTGGAAATAAAAATAAGTTTTATAAAAATATGAAAAGTGGGGGGAGAAAATGTAGAGTGACTTATGAGGCTCCAACAATAGGGTCAGAGCTGGAACCCAGTTGTCAGTACCAAGAACTGTACTTTCAGCTACATCATATAGTCTTTGAAGGCCTGCTACAAGAAAGCAGCAGACCGGACGATTGGGAATCTCAGAAAAAGGAAACTGTAGCTCATAAGAGGAATACTTAGTGGCTCCAGAAAGATGAGAGGGGAATCATTTGAGTGCCTAAAATCTAAAGGTCTCACCTTTTGGGAAAAGTTGCTGTTTTTTCCCCATTTGGTTCCTGAAGGTTGTCCTTGAGAATATAACATTAACAAATAAATGAAGAATTAAAATTGCCCGATAAATAATCAAATAACTGATTCAGCATAGTTATAACCAGTCCTGCCTAGAGGATTTCTTAATTCCCTGCAGTCTCCATTGTGATTAGATTTGGTTAATATAAATTTAGAGTCTCCCCTTTCCAATTAGTCATTGTCTTGAGGCGCTTCTCTGCCTGACTTTGTTATAATCCATTTTGTCCAAGTAACTGATAACTTCATTCCCATGAAGGTAGAAACAACTGAGAATAGTTGCCTACCTAGAAATCTATCATTTTAGTGGTAAACTTTCATTTAACTAATAGGTTTCCTTTCATGGGTAGAATTTTAAGTATCTACCAGTGGTTTTAGGTGGTTACTTTTCTTAACTGGAGTGAATTTCCCAGTGCCTCTGAATCACACATTACCCCAAACCAACTTTATCTAACACTGTTTGATTTGGTTGAAGCCCTTCAGATTCACCAGCTCTGCTTTCTCAAAGACATTTCAGGCATGCATCAGTAGCCATAGTTAAAGTACAATTAAAATAATTTAATTTTAAGGGAGTTTCTAGAGAATTTTGAAATACTTCCCCTTAGACAACTTGAAAATAAACTGAATCACCACAGAATTGGAGCTGAGAAACATTAGTCTTAATCTCTTCAAAACCCAATTCTGATTGTTAATACATATAGAGAAGAGTCATCCTGGATCATACAGCCCCTTCCCCACACCCCTTGCCTCCTGTCTCCCAATCCCAAAGTGATCTCTCACCAAAAGGAATTTAAAGAAAGGCAGGGAAAATATTCTCAAGAACAGGAACTAATTCAATTCCAAGTGATCTCCTCGTTTGGAGGAGACTAAGAGATTAATAATTCTCCAATGGAAGTGAAGCAACTGAAAAAATGTCTGCTCAGAAACATTGTTCTTCACTCTTGCAGGGATCAGTTTGTCCTAGCTTGCAGAAAAAAGAAGAAAAAACAGCTGTATCTCCTAGCAGGACTGAACCTCTAGCCTCTCATCTCAAACAGGAGCCTTGAAGTTGCACTGAGATCATAAAGCACCAGTTGTCCTTTGACCTCCTGAAAGTCATCTCCAGGACATTTCAGGCAGTGTTAGATCAAGGAACTCAGAGCTAGAGTTAAATAATGCTTCACTCCCTGGAGTTGTGAGTATTTGGTTTAAATCTTTTGCATAATGCTGAGCAAGCCTCTTCACTTACTTTTCCTTAGTTTCTCTTTTCTCATCTGTAAAATAAGGGGGTCGGATCAAATATTCTCTGAGGTCTCTTCAGACTCCAAGCTCTCTATGATCTTATGATGTCCTTCCTCCTATTGACTATGGTAAAGCCCTAAACTGAAGCCCAGGTTTGAAATTCTATCAGCTACTCTCTCTTGGTTCTCATCAACTGTATAACCATCTCCTTCAGGCTCTTTCCTTCTCCTTCTTTCATTTTTTGGCCCCAAAAGAATGTCTGTCATCACATTTGTCTCTGGATACCCTTAAACATAACTCTTTGCTGTGTACCAGGAAGAATTTCAAATAAAACAGGAAATGGGATTTTTCAAATGCTTTTAATAGAAATTAACTTAGCTGATTTAATTCTAGCTTCTGGCCTAAGTAGCTACAAGTTTCCTTAATACAAAAAAGTTTAAGAGCCCCAATAACAAATAAGGTCACTAAGAATAAAATCAGCCAATTTAGAAAAATGGCACTCTCTCCTTACAGAAATAAAAACTGATTTATTTGTTCTGATGCCTATAATAGGACTCAACCTTTGATTAAGTTCTATAGACAGAGAATCTAAGAGCACAATGACATCATAAAGCTTTGTTTGTCTTTGTCTGGCTGCAAGCAGAGTCTCCTAGTTATTAGGACCAGAAAAGAAGATGAGAGAGGGAGAATAGACATAAGGTGTATGGGGAGTTTGGAGGAAAGGACTTAAAAACAGAAAAAGGTATCTTCTTAAAGTTATTCTGATATGACAAACCCAAGCAACGCTGCACTGAAATTAGAGGCAGTGAGATTAGAAAAAGCACTGGCTCAGGGGTCAAAGAATCGGTGTTCAAATCCTACCTCTAATATTTACTATCCATGTGATCTTAGGCATATCATTTAATTAATGCCCATGGAGCTCAGTTTCTCCTCTGTGAAGCAGAGTTTAGTCAGATGGTCTCTAAAATCTCTTCTGACTCCTAGACCTATAAGACTGCTCAAATGGATGTTATTTCTCAGCATTTAGATATCTCCCTTTTTGTGCAAACATTTGTAATTAAGTCATGGATAGATGTTTATTGCCCTCTCCCTGGAACTCCTAAGCAAGATGAAGAAAGTAACTGGTCTAAAAATGAACATGTGATTTCCCTTCTTGGAAGATGTTGAGTCATATATCTATCAAGGCATCTTGCAAAATGGGACCCAAAGGAGAGCAGCCCAACCAGAATTACACAGAGGCAAATTTAGACTTGATGTCAGAAGTAGAAAAATCTTCCTAACCATTAAAACTATTTTTGTATTTCCTAGTCACCTTTGTATCCCCAGTACAAAAGAGAAATCAGCTACATCAATAATGAGTTGTTAACACCCCCTCAGAGATCAGGCATGTTGCAGTGCGGAATCCTTTCATGTACAACTTGGGTTAAATTGGCTCATCCAACTCTCCACCTGCTATGCTTTTGCTTGTCATTGAGCAATTGTAAGAAATAAAATGAATACAAAAGGATAGTTTTATAAATATTATGGTATTTATAAATTTATTAGTAGCCAATAGAAAAATGAAGTCATGTGCCATGCTCCTTAAGTCAGTTTAAAAGACGAATGCCCTTGCCTCCTCTCCCATGGTGGATCAGCCACCAAGCCAGCCAAGAGGAAGTGCAAGTCCAGCTACTTAATTTTATCCTCCGGTCTACGTCATTATATAACTGTCTACATCTAAGCCAGGCAGCCAAGTGAGCTCATGGGAAATGTAATTCAAAAACCCCTAAACTTCCACAGGAAGTGAGTGGGCTCACAGGAAATTTAGTTCAGAGACCCCAAAATTTCCAATAACACACTATCTCCAGGTTCACACGAATAAAATAAATCTTTAGTAGGTCACTTAAGCATGGTAGCATGACATAGTCAATAGAGTACTAGAAAGGGATTCAGAAATACTTGGGCTCTAACCTTAACACTTACTCCTTGCATTACAACACTCTCTTAGGCACTTGGAAACCAACTGAATGATCATAAAACCCAAAGCTGAAAAGCACTAGTCTAGCTCATTTAGACCTCTTCAAGATCCAACTCAGTTTCCTAATATGTACTCAGAACCTAAATTAATTTACTTGTTCAGTGCTATACCTATCAAGCTACCAAAAATGTTCTTATAGAATTAGAAAATATTATCACAAAGTTTATTTGGAAGAACAAAAGATCAAGAATATCAAGGGAACTAATAAAAAAATGTGAAGGATGGAAACCTAGCAGTACCAGATCTCAAACTGTACTATACAGTGATGATTATTAAAACAATATGGTACTGGCTAAGAGATTGAAGGATTGATCAATGGAATAGACTTGGGGTAAATTACCTCAGCAAGATAGTGTTTGATAAACTCAAACAACCCAGTTTTGGGGAGAAGAACCCAGTATTTGACAAAAACTGCTGGGAGAATTAGAAAACAGTATAGGAAAAATGAGGTTTAGATCAACATCTCACACCCTATACCAAGATAAATTCAAAATGGGTAAATGACTTAAATATAAAGAGGAAAAGTATACAAAAATTAGGTGAACATAGAATAGTATTCCTTTCAGATCTACAAGAAAGGAAGGAATTTAAGAGCAAGCAAGAGACAAAGAACATTACAAAATGTAAAATAAATTACTTTGATTATTATATTAAATTAAAAATGTTTAGCACAAACCAAACCAATGCAACCAAGATTAAAAGGGAAGCAACAAATTAGGGGAAAAGTTTTATAACAAAATCCTCTGACAAAGATCAAATTTCTCAAATTTATAAGGAACTAAGTCAATTGTACAAGAAACCAAGCCATTCTCCAATTGACAAATGGTCAAGGGCTATGAATAGGCAGTTTTCAGTTGAAGAAATCAAAACTATCAAAAATCACATAAAAAATGTTCAAAGAGCCTCTTGATTAGAAAAATACAAATTAAAACAACTCTGAGGTATCTCCTCATACCAATCAGATTGGCCAATTTGACAGTAAAGGAAAATAATAAATGTTGGAGGGGGCATAGCAATATTGGGACACTAATGCATTGCTGGTGGAGTTGTGAATTAATCCAACCATTCTGGGAGGCAATTTGGAATTATGCCAAAGGGCTTTAAAAGATTACATGCCCTTTGATCCAGCAATAACACCCCTAGGTTTGTACCGAAAAGAAATGATAAGGAAAAAAACTTGCACAACAATATTCATAGATGCACTGTTTGTGGTGGCAAAAAATTGGAAAATGAAGGGTTGTCCCTCGATTGAGGAATGGCTGAACAAATTGTGATATATGATGGTGATTGAATACTATTGTGCTGTAAGGAATGATGATCTTGAGGATTCCCAATATGTACACAGAGAAGAGTCATCCTGGGTCATACATCTCATTACCCTCAGCACATGCATTTTCCTTCCTGAATCACAGTTATCTCATCAGTCAAAATGCAATTTGCAAACCTTTAACATCTACCTAAATTCCAGTTATTTCATAAATGTTTACTAAATGTTAGGCATTGGCTAAGAACTAGGGATACAGAGACAAATAGTCCTTGACTTCAAAATGTATGGAATTTGTTGAGGAAAACCACATTTGTAGAAAATTAAACAAAAATTATTTAGAAAATAATTTCTGGGTAGAGAAAACTAGCCCCTGGAGAAAATCCAGCAAGCTTCCTACAGGAGGTGACACAACCTAAATTTTGAAGGAAATTAAAGATTCTTTGAGCCAGAGATCAAAGGAGTAAGAAGAGTAAGTGCATTCTAGGTCTGGAAATAAGAGATGACCGACAAAATATTACATATGAGGAACAGTAAGTACATTTAGATTCATCAAGGAAAGCAATATGAAATAAGGTTGGAAAAGTAGGCTACTATGAGAGGCTTTAAAAGTTAAGTGGAGGGGCAGCTGGGTAGCTCAGTGGATTGAGAGCCAGGCCTAGAGACGGGAAGTCCTGGGTTCAAATCCGGCCTCAGACACTTCCCAGCTGTGTGACCCTGGGCAAGTCACTTGACCCCCATTGCCTACCCTTACCACTCTTCCACCTATAAGTCAATACACAGAAGTTAAGAGTTTAAAATAAAAAAAAGTTAAGTGGAATATTTTATACTTAGAAATCAATGAAAATTATTTGAGTGTCTTGAGTAGGGTAATGTCATGGTCAGACTTTTGTGTGTTAGGATTATCAATTTGGCAGCTGAGTGGAGAATGGATTGGAGAGAGAAGAAACCTAAGACTAGCGAGCCAAGTAAGAGGCTCCAGAAATAGTCCAGGTGAGAAGTAAGGAGGACTTGAAATAGAGTGGTGGCTTTCTGAGTAAAAAAAGGGATTAGTTCAAGTTGTATTGTAGAGGTAGATTCAGTAATTTGTTAATACTGATTATGTGGGTTGAAAGAAGAGTCAAGAGTAATCTCCAGGAGAATATGAGGGAAAAGATAATTGAGTTCTATTGATTTTGAATTGCCTAGAACATCCATTTTTGCACAACCATAGTTGGTGATGCAAAAATGCAGTTCAGAAGTGATATTGGGCTACCTTCATAGATATGGTAGTTATTTACATAGGTGTGACAGTTGAACCCACAGAAGCTAATGAGATCACCAAGAGAAAGTGTCAAAAAAAAAAAAAAAAGAGAAAGTGTCAAGAGAGTAAAGAAAATGGCCCAGGACAGAGACCTGGAATATATAAATTGGTCAAAAAGTAAGTGGAAGCCCAATTGACAAATGGTCAAAGGATATGAATAGGCAATTTTCAGACAAAGAAATCAAAGCTATCACTAACCATATGAAAAAATGTTCTAAATCCCTCTTCATTAGAGAAATTCAAATGAAAACATTTAAAAATTAAAACAAGTCTGAGGTACCACCTCACACCGATCAGATTTACCAATATGACAGTAAAGGAAAATGATAAATGTTGGAGGGGATGTGGCAAAATTGGTACAGTAATCATTGCTGTCAGAGTTGTGAACTGATCCATCCATTCTGGAGGGCAATTTGGAATTATGTCCAAAGGGCTATAAAAGAACCTTTTGATCCAGTAATACCACTCTTAGATTTGCATTCCAAAGAGATTTTAAAAATGGGAAAAGACTTATTCGTACAAAAATATTTATAGCTGCCCTTTTTGTGATGGCAAAGAATTGAAAAATAAGGGAATGCCCCTGAATTGGGGAATGGCTAAACAAATTGTGGTATATGATGGTGAAGGAATATTATTGTGCTATAAGGAATGATAAACAGGATGACTTCAGAAAGATCTGGGAAGACCTACATCAACTGATGCAGAATGAAATAAATAGAACCAGGAGAACATTACACATGGTAACTGCAATATTGTGGAAGGATCAAATGTGACAGACTTTGCAACTAACAGCAATACAATGATCTAGGTCAATTCTGTGGGACTTATGACAAAGAATGCTATCAACCTCCAGAGAAAAAGCTGTTGGAGTAGAAGTGCAGATGAAAACATGATTTATCACTTGTTTGGGGGGCATATTTTTGAAGGTTCTGGTTTTATAAGATTATTCACTTACAAAAATGAATAATACAGCATTATGTTGTATATGACAGTACATGTGTAACCCAGATCAAATTACCTGTCAGCTCCAGGAGGGAGGAGGGAGGAAGGGAGGGAGACAATATGGATCATATAATTTCAGAAAAGTTATATGGAATTTTTTTGAATAAATACATTTTTAAAGTAAGTAGAAGTTGAGGAAATGGGGAGACTGCTTTTTCTAGGAGTTAGGCTATGAAAAGGAAGACAGATGTAGGCTTGTGTCTTGAGATGATGGTAGGATGAAGCAAAGATTGTTTCAAGAGTAGAGCAATATGTTGGAAGCAGTAGGAGAGGAGCTATCTATTGGTGATGGAATACTATTGTGCTCAAAGGAATAATGAATTGGAGGAATTCCATGTGAACTGGAATGACCTCCAGAGATTTGATGCAAAGTAAAAGAAGCAGATCCAAGAGAACATTGTACACAGAGAATGATACACTGTGGTATAATCAAACATAACGGACTTCTTTACTAGCAGCAATGCAAGGATCCAGAGCAAGGCTGAGGGACTTATAAGAAAGAAAACTAGCCACATTCAGAGGAAGAACTGTGGGAGTAGAAACACAGAAGAAAAACAACTGCTTGGTCACATGGCCTAATAGGAATATTATTGGGGATGTAGACACTAAACAATAACTTTAGTCCAACTATCAATAATATGGAATTAGGTCTTAATCAATTATACATGTAGCAATCCAGTGGAATTGTGCATTGGCTAAGGGGGATTAGAGAGGGTTGGGGGAAAGAGAAAGAACATGAAACATGTAACTATGGGAAAATATTCAAAATAAAATAAAATAAAATAAAATGTTGGCATTAGACTAGACAGAAAAAAAAGAAGAGAAGAGACCAGAAATTGGAGGAAGAAAGGAAACGATCAAAGGATCAGTCTATTGGAGGAAACAGGAGGACTTAAAATGAAGAACACAAATAGAAGTGTTGGCACTTGCAAGAATGGTCATTCCTTCCTCCAAGACTGAAGCAAAGAAGGAATGGGAATAAGCTTCAGCCTACTATGTGTCAATACCCTTTGGGTTAACCAGAACTTTGATTCTCAGATGCTAGAATTCCACAATTCCCTAGTGTTATGGCAGAAATATCTTGTTTCTGATTTCAGCTGGTAGGTAACTGTAGCTAAAATACATTCACCACAGTGCAGAAATTATAGAAGAAATTAAAGAAATCTGGGTTTTATTATGCTTCAACATAAGTTCAGGCCTCAAAGAAAAGCAATAAACCTGAACAAAGATAAGGGTTATAACAAGAGTTATTACAGACAAAATTATATCAGGATAATAGAGAAATAATTATTTTACATATTGCAATCTTGTACATTCCTCTTTGGCCATACAAGTTGAAGAAAAGGCAGATTCACAATCCTATGCTTCCTTCAATATTATAAAAGTTGAACAAACTTAGTCATTGTCTCATAAATAAATAAATCTAGTTGGATTTTATAAGTAAACTCAGGGTGGTTATAGATCAAACTACCTTTAGAAGTTCACAAATAGGCTGATAGAGGAAGGAGATTTACATGTCACCAAGTCAGGAACAATTGAGATTCTTTTCTCTGTCTTCTTGTTTAAGGTCTTCCAATACTTAGAGAATTAAAAAAAAAGTACAGGGTAGTTTGAAATTTGAGGAGAGAGTGGGAAGACCAAGATATATGGTCTCTGCCTTGTGACTCCTATCAAATTATTGTTTTTCTTTATTTATCCTCCCACTTCTATTCTGAAATCCACTCAAGGCAAAGTAACTCTCAAACAGCATCTAGTATCTTTTGCCACATAGAGATACCCATAGGATTCATAAGATATAAAATAATTGATACAGGGGTATAGGCTTTCCCTAGACACCCCAAAGCCCCAGATTGTGGGCCAGGTCAGAGTACACAAAAGACTCAATTTTCCTTGCATTCCTGCAGTGCTAAGGGAAGGTGACTGAGCTAAGAGGAAGATCTCCTCTGACCTCTCCCCTCATTCTTGATGAGCACAGATAGGCACCTCCCAGCTTGCTCCTAATAAACATGTACTTTATATCCCAGATTGTCCTCTAAACTGAACACCTCACCCCCTTTTGACTTTGAAGCATAGGTCATAACCACATCACCCATCTCGGGTTCTGGAAACTCAGAAAAACCATGCTAACTATCATCCCATCTCTAGTCACGTAGGCCCTGTTGTCAAAAGGGTATATATAAAGCCCAGAACACATCTCCTTGAGGAGGCAACATTCCACTTTCTCTGCCTCACTCAGCCATCCTATTTGATTTAACCTTTTGACTTATAGGCAAATTAATAAATCTTTTTTTTAAATTATTTTTAAGCTAGCTATCATTCTTTTAAGTCTATCATTCTTGACAAGGGCAAAAAATCCAGAATTTTATCTTAATAAAGGTCTCCCACAACATAATAAGGTACTCTAGGCTCAGTATCTTTCTGGTGAGTTAAATAAAGGCCTAGGATAGGTTGTGAACCAGATTGGGGTGTTAGTGGAGGTGGTGATTTGGGTAGTGGTGGTGGTAATGGTGACAGCTGCTATGACAGTAACAGTAGCAACAGTGATGGTGGAGATAGAGAAGGTAGAAATATAGAATCTGATGCAATAGACATAGATAGGAAGGGACAGTGAGAGCTGAAGATACTGAAAATGGTCATAAATCTTTAAAATCTTGGGAAGGTGGTCAATGACTGAAGGAGTCTGTGTCCCTAGACAAGGATTCAAAGCATCCTTATCCTGTTCATTGGTGTCCAGTAGAGGTTCAAAACCAGATTTCTTTTGAATGGCCTTTAACTTTGCCTTGAAACATGCAAGAAGATAGTAAGAGGCACTAGTATATTTTTAGGAGGTAAAGATGACTAGAAATGCTAGTTGTAGGATTTAGAGAAGAAAAAGAAATTGAAGGAATTAAAAGTAGGCAATGAGAAAACAATTATCATTCTTTGCAGATGATATGATGGCATACTTAGAGAAAAAACTAGTGGAAATAATAACTTTAGCAAAGTTCCAGGATACAAAATAAACCCATATTAATCATTAGCATTTCTATATATTTCCAACAAAAATCAGCAGCAAAAGCTAGAAAGAGAAACTCCATTTAAAATAACTCTAGAAAATATAAAATATTTTAGAATCTATCTGCCCAAACACAGGAATTATATGAACACAATCGCAAAACACTTTCCACACAAATAAAACCAGATCTAAACAATTGGAAAAACATTAAGTGCTCATGGGTAGGATGAGCTAATATAATAAAAATGACCATCCTACCTAAATTAATTTACTTATTCAGTGCCATACCTATTAAACTACCAAAAAACTATTTTAGAGAATTAGAAAAAATAATAGAGAAATTTATCTGGAAGAACAAAAGATCAAGAATATCAAGGGAACTAATGAAAAAAAAAATGTGAAGGATGGTGGCATAGTAGTACCAGTTCTTAAATTGTACTATAAAGCAGTGATCATCAAACCAATCTGGTACTGGTGAAGAGATATAAGGGTGGACCAATTAAATAGTCTAGAGGTAAATAATCTTGTGTTTGACAAACCCAAAGATCCCAGCTTTTGGAATAAGAACCTACCATTAGACAAAAACTGCTGGGAAAATTGGAAAATAGTATGGCAAAAATTGGGTTTAGATCAATATCTCACACCATATAGATAAGTTCAAAATGGGTATATGATTTAAATATCGTGATATTATAAGTAGATTAGGCCAACATGGAATAGTATGCCTGTGGTCATGGTGGAAAAGATGGTCACTGTGGTAGGGATGGTGGTGATGATCACTGAGAAAAGTAGCTGTGCAGATGGAGTTCCCATAAGGTATAGGTGATGAACTGGCTCTGGACTGGTAGTCTTGTTTAATTTAAACAAATAAAAGATACAGAATGTTGATTAATTTGATTTTTAAAAAGGAAAGAAGAAAATCAAATAACCAGTATCCAAAAGGAAAAGGATGAACTTGCCATCAATGAAGAGGAAATTAAAGCAATCATTAGAAGCTATTTTGTCCAAATACATGACAATAAATTTGACAATCTAAGTGAAATGAATGAATATTTACAAAAATACAAATTCCGAGAATAACAAAGGAGGAAATAGAATTCTTAAATAATCTCATCTCAAAAAAGAAATTGAACAAGCCATCAATGAACTCCCTAAGAAAAAATCCCAAGGCCAAGATGGATTCACAAGTGAATTCTATCAAACATTTAAAGAATAATTAATCCCAATACTACATAAACTATTTGGGAAAATAGAGAAGAAATCTTAATAAATTCTTTTTATGGAACAAATATCATACTATTACCTAAGCCAAGAAGAGCAAAAATAGAGAAAAAAGTATAGGCCAATTTCATTAATGAATATAGATGTAAAAATTTTAAATAGGACTAGCAAGGAGAACACAGCAATATATCACTTTTTTGCTATGACCAGGAGGGGATTATACCAGGAATGCAAGGCTGGTTTAATATTAGGAAAACTATCAGCATAATTGACTATATCAATAACAAAACTAACAGAAATCCTGATTATCTCAAGAGATGCAGAAAATGCTTTAGACCAGTGGTTCCCAAACTTTTTTGGCCTACCGCCCCCTTTCCAGAAAAAATATTACTTAGCCCCCTGGAAATTAATTTTTTTTTATTTTAATAGCATTTAATAAGAAAGATAAATGCACCCGTGGCCATCACCACTTCCTGGATCGCTACAGCACCCACAAGGGGG
Organism: Gracilinanus agilis; assembly: GCF_016433145.1. Classification (NCBI taxonomy): domain Eukaryota; kingdom Metazoa; phylum Chordata; class Mammalia; order Didelphimorphia; family Didelphidae; genus Gracilinanus; species Gracilinanus agilis. The sequence continues at coordinate 370,987,312 of NC_058132.1, forward strand.
CAGTAGTGCTGATGTTGGGAATCACTGCTTTAGGCATTTAGACATTTAGACAGCACCAATTCCTATTAAAAACACTAGAAAGCATAGGAATAAATGAGTTATTCCTTAAAATAAGTAGTATCTACCTAAAACCTTCAGCAAGTATCATCTGCAACTGGGATAAGATAGAAGCCTTCCCATTAAGATTAAGAGTAAAGAAAGGATGCCCATTATTACCACTATTATTTAATATTGTATTAGAAATGCTAACTTTAGCAATAAAAGAAGAAAAAGAAATTGAAGGAGTTAAATTAGGCAATGAGGTAATTAAACTATCACTGTTTGCAGATAATATGATGGCATACTTGGAGAATCAACAGCAAAACTAGTTGAAATAATTAACGACTTTAGTAAAGTTTCAGGATATACAAAATAAATCCACATAAACCTTCAGCATTTCTATATCTTACCAATAAAGTCCAGCAGCCAGAGTTAGAAAGAGAAATTCCACTTAAAACCACTCTAAACAATATAAAATGCCTCAGAATCTACTTGCCAAGGTAAACACAGGAATTATAGGAACACATTTATAAAACACTTTTCACATAAAGTCAGATCTAAACAATTGGGAAAATATTAATTGTTCATGGGTAGGCTGAGCTAATAAGCTAAAAAATGACAAGTCTACCTAAATTAATTTATTCAGTGCCAAACCAATCAAACTACCAGATAATTATTTTATGGAACTAGAAAAAATAAAATTCATATGGAAGAACAAAAGGTCAAGAATTTCTAGGAAACTAATGAAAAAATGGGAAGGAAAGTGACCTAGCAGTGTGAGATCTCAAACTGTACTATAAAGCAGTAATCATCAAAACAATCTGGTACTAAGAAATAGATTGGTGGATCAATGGAGTAGATGCACAATTTAAAGGAGTAAATGACCTTAGCAACCTAGTGTTTGATAAACCCAAAGATCCCAGTTTTGCAGTTAAGAACTCACTATAACAAAAATTGCTGGGAAAATTGAAAAACAGTGTGGCAGAAGCTAGGTATATATCTCACACCCTATAGTAAGTAAGATTAAAATGGATATATAATATAGATATATATAAAATATATAATATAGATATAACTAAATTAGGATTAATATAATCAAAATTATTCCCCTAATTTAGTTATGGTATCACTCTTTATATCTATATTAATATATTAATGACTATATTAAATTAAAAAGCTTTTGTACAAACAAAACTAATGCAACCAAGACTAGAAGGGAAATAATAAACTGGGGGGAATAGTTTTATAACACATGTCTCTGATAAAGGTCTAATCTCTCAAATTTATAGAGAACTAAGTCAAATTATAAGAATAAAAATCATTCCCCAGTTGCCAAATGGTCAAAGGATATGAACAAGCAATTTTCAGATGAAATTAAAGCCATCAGTAATCACATGAAGCAATGTTTCAAATCACTTTTCATTAGAGAAATGCAAATTAAAACAATGCTGAGGTACACCCTCATATATGTCAATATGGCAGTAAAGGAAAATGGTAAATGATGGAGGGGATGTGGCAAATTTGGGAAACTAATGTATTGTTGGTGGAGTTGTGAACTTATCCAACCATTCTGGAAAGGAATTTGGAATTAAAGGGCTTTTAAACTGTGCAAACCCTTTGATCCTAGAATACCACTACTGGGTCTGTATCCCAAAGAGATCATAAAAAAGGGAAAAGGACCTACTTCTACAAAAAGATTTATAACAGCTCTTTTTATGGTGTCAAAGAATTGGAAATTATGGGGATATCCATCAGTTGTGGAATGGTTGAACAAATTGTGGTATATGTTGTTGATGGAATATTATTATGCTACAAAAAATGATAAGCAAGATTAGTTCAGAGAAGTCTGGAAAGATCTGCAAGAACTGATGCAGAACAAAGTAAGCAGAACTGGGAGAACATTGTACACAATAATAACAATATTGTATGATGATTATCTGTGAAAACTTGGCTACTTCCAGCAATGCAATGATTTGGGACAATCCTGAAAGACTTATGACAGGGAATTCTATCCACCTCCAGAGAAAGAACTGTTGGAGTTGTCTTTTATATTATTATACTTAAGGTTGTATTTTAAGAGTTTGGGTCATGTATGAGTTTGTTCTTACAACAATTTCCAATGTGGAAGTGTGTTTTGCATGACAATAAAAAATAATTACAGTACGCGTACTTCAACAACCATAACTTCCTTCACACCTTTTTGTCCCTGGTCTATGATAATATAATTTAAACATCATTCCAAAACTAAAAATATGTCTAGTGTTCAGAATTCAGATGAAATTTCATTTCAGTAGTCAGAGTCCAATGCAGGATCAATATGCTTGTCATAATCTGTTGGGAACTTTTGTCTGGTGGGTGAAACATGGTAGAAATATGACCCCATAGATTTATGGAAAAGAACACTACCCACATTCAGAGGAAGAATGGCAGGAGTGGAAACACAGAAGAAAAACAACCGCTTGAACATATGGGTTGATGCAGACATGGTTGGAGATGTAGATACTAAACGACCACACCAATGCAACTATCAATAATATGTAAATAAGTCTTGATTGATCACACATGTTAAAACCAGTGGAAATGCGCATTGGATAGGGGGGGATGAAGGGAGGTGAAGGGGAAAGTAAAAACAAGAATCATGTAACCATGGAAAATTTTTCTAAAAAAATAAAATATTAAAGAAATATGACCCCATAGTAGAGATTTAGTAAAGATTTGGCCCAAACAAAACCTTTTGGAGGTGTAAGTCTTGGGATCAGTTGATTGATGCATTATTAGGCTTTTGTGTTTTGAGTAAAAGATTCAGGATTGATAATGTTGTGATATCCTGATCTAAGATGTATTAAAAAAATTTCTTTCCAGTCATCTATTTAAGGTCAAGGTGTTTAGTCTGAACACTAGAGCCTTATGGAGCCTTTCAGAACTGGATAAAAGCATGTAATCTGGTAGTCTATGCCAAAAGCAGGCATTTTCTAGTAACTCTATGGCCTGTTGTTCTGAATCACAACGTTACTATATATCTTTGTAGTTTGAAATTGGCTTAAGGGTAACACAGGCTTCAAAATTTTGTTTTATCCACAGCTGGTAACCATCACTTGGTGATCTAGACTTAAAGTTGGGTTTCTTCAGTAAGCACTTTAGATCTTATATACTTTTAGTTAAGGGGTCATGGCTTGGAGGAGATAAGGTCTCACAGGATGAGGTTGAATAGTATTATATCCTATGTATGTGATCTGATTTTGCCTTGAAATATAACAAGGTAGAGGAACTAGCATGCTGTTTAGGGTTTCAAGATGGTTTGTAAGTCAGATAAAATAATGTCATTGCTATTCATAATGATAAAGGTGGTCTTGTTAGAAAATGTCATGGTGGTGGTAGGGATGGTAGTGATGATCACTGGGGGAAGAGTCCCTGTGAAGAAGTTCTCAGATAAATTATGTTGCAGATAGAGTTTTAGCCCTACATTCTCCATGATCAGGAACTTCAGCCTGTTTCCTGACCCACTGGGCACTGAAGGATGGAAGTTGCTTTGGAGGCTTAAGTGAAGGCAAATATGAATGAAGATCTACAGGTGGAGCCTGGGGCTAAGGTCAGGCATGAGGCCAAGTCTGAGACTGAGATCAGTATGCTGGAGATGGTGGTGGTGGTGGTGGTCATGGTTGTTGTGGCAGTGGTGGCAGCTGCACTGATGGGGGAGATTGAAGAGGTGGATAAGTAGAACAAGATGGCAATGGACATAGATGGGGAGAGACAGTGAGAGGTGAAGGTACATTCAAATGCTCCTAGCACTTTAAAATCATAGGAGGGTAGTCAATGAGTGAAGGCATCTATGCCCATGGTTAAAAGTCTCATGGATCCTCAACCTTCTGGTTGTGCTCCAGTAGAAGTTCAAAATCAGACTTAACACATATTGCCTCTGATTTTGCCTTGGTTCCAAGATAGAAGGTAAGGGTTTTTAAGAAACAATTTTTTAAAGTATGGCTTAAGCATTGTAGCACTTCACAAGGCAGGATTGAAGTGCTTTCCAAGAATCTAGAATGGGTAGAAGAGCTGGAAATCTTGGTTTAGTGACAGTTTTCCCAAATAGTCCAGATCCATTCAAATCATGCATAAAGCACTCTAGGCCCATAGGACATGTTTCCTGTGTGATGGTGTCAGTCAAGTACAACCCCAACCTCATACTCAGGACCTATTAAAGCTATATCTTCATGATTAAAAGTATGACCTGGAGTTCATCTCAGCCTTGAGATATATCTGCCTGGTTAGCAGAAAACTCTGTGCTTATTTAGATTTTAATGGCCAAGGAAGGACAGAGCTTTGTATCCTGAAGTTCAGAACCAGTCGCAGCCTTTTTCCCACAGTCTGAATCCAATAAAGGTGGGCCCTGGAAATTCAGAGGACTTTACTTGATGCCCAGGATCTAAATGAGGTAACATCCAGAAGACAGTATATCCTTTGTTTTGCTAGTCTAACTTTGGAAACAGTTGTGGATATTAACATTAATATGCAAAATGCTAAATATTATATTTATGAATATTTTATTAATAATAAACTAACAGAGACCTAACTAAAAGATTATCAACCAGCCCACTCCCAGGAACAAAAGAGGAAGAGGGAGGAGTTACAGCCAAATATAAAACAATAACGTGACCACTCAAACGTGGAGGCGCAGGAGAGATTAAAGGGAATTTTGGGAAAACTAAGGGATTTATGGGGGATGAAGTCCAAGGTTCAAAATATCCATTTATACATACCTCTTGTGATTCTTTGGGAAACCAGTCTCCCCAATGAATTATAAAAATATAATCAACATGTAAATTGCAATAATTTGTAGATAAAAGGAAAAAAGAACAAAATCAATGATCACTACATTAACAAAAAAGGCAATTTGGGTGTAGTCCCCTTTGGCAGAAGAGTATACATTCAAAATAAATGCTTTCAACCCCCTACAGTTCAATTTCACATCCTAAAGTTCACTATGGATCTTCTTGATACAGTGTGTGGTCTCTGCAGGCATCTTCATGGTGCCTTCTCCAAAGAGGTTCGTTGCCTAGATTTTGAGAAGTAGCATATTTCTTATCCTAAAATTTCCTAAATTCAAATCAAAGTTTACAACAATAACAAAGTTCCCCCTGAGGAAAATAATAACAAACAGGGATCGTTAGGGTCCGAATGGATTGCCACCCAAGGAGCACACGGAGACAATGCAATCCAAGCAAAGGGAAGTCTTTATTTCTAGTGCGCACTAGGGGAGCTCAGCAAAGGAGTTCAGGGGTGGGGGGCATAGTCAGAGTAAAGATTATATACGTTTGGGGTGGCGGGAAACTCAGGGGGTGGCAGGAAAGGTGTCAGGTATTGGCAGACTCAGGGGCGCCCTGTAGTTCTTCAAGTAGCCTTTGTAGTTAGTGGTTTTTGGCTGTCTCCCCAAGCATATAGGGTTTTTATGCTACATTTGGGAGCCTAATAACACTCTATTGTTAGTGACCATAGATTTCTCTAAGACATCCTGACCTGTTAGTAACTTTAGATTTCTTGGAGCCATCCTGATCAGGAAGTTCCTAGCTTGTGGTTGCTTGTGGTTGCTTAGTTTCTGTGTCATAACTTTGGGTTTCTATAGGATCACTCAGGGATACGTGGCTGAGTTATAAGGCATATGAATCAATTGCAAAAGAAATAAAAAACATTTAAAAGTCCACATAAAAGAGAAAAACAACTTGTAGATGAAATATAAAATATTAAAGTCTTATGTCTAAAAAATCCAAGTAAAGGAAAAATAAAACTATAACAGATCCTTGAATCAGGGCCCAATTAAAGGGATTTAAGTAATTATGCACTTACTCAATCAGTAGCCAGGATTACAGAAAGTTTGCCGCACTTATAAAAGACAGAAAAAAGGGACTAGATTATAGGAGCCAGAATGGAAGCCAGGATGAGGTGCTTGGATAGAAAGTGGTTCAGAGGAAGTCCTGCGTCTTAACATATGTTAAGCTCTGCAACCTTGAACCCTAAACAAGTTCAAGTCCTCTTGTCTTGGCTCAAAATTACATCAATCCCACTGGGATTGGTTGGTCTCTTTGACCTTGCACTTGATTTGCACTATGCAGGTTGGCTTTGTGCTTCTTTAGCACTGTGCAGTGGCTCTTTTTATATTTTCTTCTTCTGGAATCAGGCATAATCATTAAGCAAAGTCCCATAATATTTAAACAATCAATGTCATTCTACAGTTTAAAGCTTTTGGGGGTATGCATTAATATTAGAACAAATGTTTTTTAAACTTATGTTACTGTAAAATAAAAAAAGATTAATATTGTTTATATGTACTTCAGGGTACTCAAATACTATATTGCAAATACAAAGAAAAAACAATAAGAAAAATGCTTTAAAAATAAAAAATATATAACTTAGAATCAGTGACACACTGTGTCAGCCAAAGGGAAGTAGAATACAAAAATTCCTCATCAAAAAATGAGATCCATTTACTTTTTAAACTTGGCCATGATCCACTGTGTGAGTACAAATAATTTTTACAAAATAACAGATATATATATATATATATATATATATATATATATATATACACACACAAAACAGTAGTAGAGTAGATAATGCACATTGAAATAAAGTGCCAAATTCCCAAAATTCACAATAGCCCAATTATTGACAATAGCAAACAAACCCATTATTATATAGGATTTACATGAGTTTATACATAGCCAATTGCTGTGTGATGTTTAAAAAAATCTATGAACTGATGGATATTTGTCACGAGTTATACAGATGTAACAATTCTTTCAACCGTGGCAAAAACACAAACCTTTGGTACTGCTCAGGAAAATCTTTTTGGGGTCTAGAACACCACCAAGAATTTAGATCTTTCTGGAAGTAAATTAAACTAAAGAGTTAAAATATCATGCATGCAGGAACTCTTTTTGGCTTCCTGTTTTATATATAAAGTTTTGGTAGGAACTTCTACTTGGTTCTCTACCTTTTAATACAACATTCTTTATAATATGAAAACCTATCATCTGTTCAGAAGGTACTAGGTATCTAAAGTCATTTCTAAAGACCCTTTATAAAATTACAATTTAAATTCTTAAGTCATTATATTCTCCAAAGTTGTATAAGTAACATGTGATTTCAATAGTTAAAATGGCAAATCCGGGATACATAAGACTTATGGGCTTTTTTATAACTTAAAAACAATTTTTGTGTTAGATGTTCATGGACTTTTTACAATGATATGTTGTTTAGTAAAATCATAGGGAAACAGTACAGAAAAAGAATCATATAATAGAATAGATATATTAATTGGATCAGTGGTTGCCAAACTTTTTTGGCCTACCACCCCCTTTACAGAAAAAATATTACTTAGCGCCCTCTGGAATTAATTTTTTTTATTTTAATCCCAATTAATAGGAAAGATATATGTATTAATGTTTCTACCTTTTTTGTAAAATTTAGTAAAGAAAGGTGTAAATTAGAAACATTGAACTTTGAAATTATGAAACTATTTATTGAACTCAGAATAGAATGTAATACAAAAAGTTAAAACATTTGAAATCATCTTAATGAGAATGATGAACCATGGGGTGCTACTGCCAATTTAGTAATCCTTGGCTCTATTTTCATCAGCAGTAATCTTAAATCACCACGATTGACTATTTGAAATTGGTTTCTTTTTTTTGTTAATAAATTGTTTACCACACTGAATCCACATTCCAAAATGCACCAAAAACTTCTACTTCAAATCTACTGATTTAGTTTCTCTGCTCTCAAAAGACAAGGCAGAAAAGTTCCTTTCTTATGGAAAAAAAATTCTCAAGTTGCAAGTCTCTCTCAGCCAGAAGTTCAGGGTCAGCTTAAGACTTCAGCTCAAAAAATGGCTAGCGCAGGCTGGAAAAGCCATGTGGGGTGGGGGAAAGGATTTGAGTCTCACCCTTCCATTAGAAAAAGGCAGTTTGGATTGGCAAACTGCAGGCTGGGCAGGGAGCAGTGAGGAACACTGGCTGGAGCAGATAAGTGTGAAAAGCAATGAAAGCAGGGGGCTGGCAGGCTGGTAGGTAGGCTGGCTAGCAGGAGAAGAAAGAAAAAAAAATGCAGGAGCATAGGGCAAGAAAGGGAAACCCCAGCTCTCAGCTCTTGGGCAAACTTACTAACTATACTTAAAATCTATTTTAAAAAAGTATTTGAGGATTCTATCCCATCATGGTTAGCCAAAAATGTGGATATTAAAATTAATATACAAAATACTGAATACTATATTTATGAATATTTTATTAATAATAAACTAACAGAGACCTAACTAAAAGATTACCAACCAGCCTGCTCCCAGGAACAAAAGAGGAAGAGGGAGGAGTTACAGCCAAATATAAAAAAATAACATGACTACACAAACCTGGTGGCACAGGAAAGATTAAAGGGAATTTTGGGAAAACTAAGGGATTTATGGGGGAATGAAGTCCAAGGTTCAAAATATCCATTTATACACAATTCATCCAAATATTTAGAGGGGTAGCTTGGTGGTCTTGGTCCTGTTATCACTGTACCCTGACAATCAGGACTTCTAGCCTTTAAGCCCAATCCAAGTCTCAAAGAGATATGGCCTTGGTGTCATTGACACAGTAAGACTGAACTTAAGGTGGGGAAACCAGTGACTCCAGTCAACATGCCCAAGAGGATTCTTTGCCAAAATTCTCTGTCCTAGTATTTATATGGCCTGGATTGAAGTGTCCAGAGCAGTCTCAATCTTCTGGTCTATGTGCAAATGAAGAGTGTGCTGATAGGGTGACACCAAGGTACTGAATCTATTGATAATTATCTAGGCTCAGCAAAGCCTTACAACTCAAAACCCTCTCAAGACCCAGAGTTAGTGTGTTATGGCCTGAGCTTTTGGAATAAAGATTACTTCAAATCAGATGACCAAGGCTATTGACATTATTATGGTTTGGTGCGTGAGGTCCATGGAAACGTCAGATGAACTGGACAGGTGCAATGCAGATAGAGTCTGGTAGTCATATTATTGCTGTGGTTCAGTTTTTATCCTTCAGCTTATAATTTTTATTATAATTAGGTCTTTGTGGAGTCTTAACCATTATGAGTTGGACCTGCAAAAAAGTGTAAAGGTGATCTCGGCCCAATGTTCCAGGCTTAGATGGAGAAGTTTCCATGGTTCCTAGTCTGGTGATTGTATAACCACTGCTCTAGCCAGGTGGTAAAGTGGGGATGGGATGACTTGTACTGTAAGATTAAAATTAATATCCAATAACTTAAAGTATTATATTTTATAACATTTTTAATAAATCACTTGACGTAGAAGAAGTAAAAGGACAAAAGTAAAAGCCTAGGAAAAGAAAAGTTTTCCCAGCCGCATTCGTGGGAAAAGAGAGAATGGGGTGGGGTCACACACAAACTTTATCTCCAAAATGTAAAGACATTTTGTGAGAATGAAAGTGGGATGCTGGAATTTAGAGTCCTGGGGGCCAGATTCTAATTATACAATCCCCCCTGTGATTCCATTGAAAAACAAGCATGTAGAAATCTCCCAGATTTAGATGCCTAGTTTCCCCAATGAATCAGCACACATAACCAACTTATATCTCTATAGATCTTTAACTAGAGGTACATACAATATTGCAGTTTCTAAGGGAAAATTACAATAATTTGGGGATAAGAGGGAAATAAAAAAGAAAGAGAACAAAACTAATGATTGCTAGGTGCATTGACAAAAAACCAATTAGGGGGCAGTTCCCTTTAATATGAGTATACATTCAAAATAAATGTATTCAACCCCCCACAGTTCAATTTCACTACATATCCCAAAGATCATTCTGTATCTTTTGGTGCAATGTGTGGTTTCTGCAGGCTTCTTCATAGTGCCTTCTCCAAACAATTCCCTTTCTTGATTTGGGGAGGTAGCAAATTTCTTATCCTAAAATTACTCTCAAAAGAATGTAAACTTTGCATTGTAGGATAATAATACAATCCCTCCTGAGGAGAATGTTGACCAGCACATGGATTATCCAGGGATACATGGCTGAGTTATGAAGTATATGAATCAATTGTCAAAAGAAAATCAAAAACATCAAAAAAAGAAAAAAGAAAAAAAGTGACTTCTGGATGAATCAAAATATCAAAGTCTCATATGTAAAAATTCTAAGTAAGGAAAAAATAAGTCCATAACAGGTCCTTGAATAAGGGCCCAATTAAAGTGATTTATGGTCCCACAAGCCTGTAGTAGTAATTATGCACTTACCCAATCAGCAGCCAGGACTACAGAAAATTGCCACACCATTAAAGACAGAAAAGGGACTAGGTTTTTGAAGCAGAAAGGGAAATATCATTCCCTGGTCTGATTTTCACCTTTGCTTTCAGGGGTAGGGAAACCAAAATGAGAACCAAACTGAGGTACTTGGTAGAAGTCTGGATCTGGCACAAGGGAATCCTGCATCTGACATTGCAAACAGCCACTTCCTGGAACCCCAAAATAAGTTCAAGTCCCCTGTCTTGGCATAGAATTTCATCAATTCCACTGGAATTGGTTGGTCTCCTTGACCTTATGTTCCTTGGCACTGTGCAGTGACTCTTTTGTGATCCCTTCTCCTGGAATCAGACACAATCATTAATCAAAGTCCCATAATATTTAACAATCAATGGTATTTTTCCATAGTCTAAAGTTTTGGGGTATGCATTGACATTAGGACTAATGGACATTATAAATTTACCCTAGTGCAAAAGCAAAAAACCATTAATACTGGTAACATGCTTCAAGTACAAAAAAATGAGAGAAAAAAGAATACTCAAATACTCTATTGCACATACAAGGAAAAACAATAACAAAATTTTTAAAAAGTCAAAAATATATAGTTCACAATCAGTGACACATTGTGTTACTGAATGAGAGGCACAATACAGAAGTTTCTCACCCAAAAATGAGATCCATTTCTTTTTTAACTCGGCCATGATCCACAGTGTGAGTACAAATGATTTTTACCAAAAAGAGTAGCACAGCAGTGGGCAGCTGGGTAGCTCAGTGGATTGAAAGCCAGGCCTAGAGATGGGAGGTCCTAGGTTCAAATCTGGTCTCAGACACTTCCCACATATGTGACCCTGGGCAAGTCACTTAACCCCTATTGCTCACCCTTACCACTCTTCCACGTAGGAGCCAATACACAGAAGTTAAGGGTTTAAAAATAAAATAAAAAAATAAAACAGTAGCACAGCAGCTAATGCACATTCAAAGAAGTAACGAAATTCTCAAAACCATATAGAATTCACATGAGTTGCTATGTGACATTTTAAAAAAACATTTGAAGCTCATAGATACTTGTCCCAAGTTCTCCATATCTCGCCAATCTTTCAACCTTGGTGAAGATATTTCTAACAAAACCTATTACTGTCATCATTCCAAAGTTTGACAGGAGAGCCCAGAAAAACCTCTGTACTGCTGATGAAAACGTTTTGGGTCTAAAATGTCACCAAGAATCTAGATCATTCTGGTGGAAGGGTAGAGTAAGCTGAAGAGTTACAAATATTAAAACCATCCAGGAGCCACTAGGTTCCATGGGAAATGCTCCCTCTTAGGAGCCATCCAGGGGTTACCACACCCCCTAGGAAAACCTTCCCACCTCCCGGATGAGATTATAACTCATCATGGGGTAATCAAGCCCCTGGGGAAATCTCCCTCCTCTAGTATGAGACTAACAGCCATAAAAGGCATGTCTTTATATGTCCCATCCATTGCAATGTGGAGGCAAGGCCTCCAACAGTGTAAATCACTTCTGATGTCTCATCCACTATATTTTTCTAAATGTGCAGGTGGGGAATACAACAGTGCTATTGTACTTCACTTCAACTACTAAATAGAGCCTTACCTCTTGTTACAAACAACTCAAAGGTAAGCAAATGAACAGTCAGAGGTAGTGGTACTCCTAGATATCCTGAAAAATCACTTCTGAAGGCCCCTTAAAATCAATTGAGATTTTTAGCTCATTAAATTCTAGTCCATCTATCACCATCTATCACCATGTGACAATTAACAAAGGCAAAAAGGAATAAAAGGCCATTAAGGCAACATGTGACCTCAACGGATCTGGTTACAAATCCAGCATCCATAAGGACCTATGGTTTTGCCATGGAAAAGGGTTCGTCCAAGTTTTTTATGGACTTTTATAATGTTATTTTCTCTAGTCCAGTAATATGGGGAGGGAACAAATAAAGGCAATGTAACAAAATATATAGCTAATAGCCAAAACACAGTAACTGAAAATGACATAGTGTAACAAAATATATGAGATTAATATGTAAACTTAAAAAAACAAAATTGAATCTTATAACAATTCAGCAAATACGATATATGTGACAGGATGTGGACAATCAATTCAAGAGTCCTTTTCTCCCATTCTGATAGCTATATTACAGAGACTTTTTCACTATTTGGAGGGGAATGAACTAAAACAGTTAACATCCATAAGGCAATGGAGTCTGAAAAGGCTAAAAACTCACCTCTTTAAGGTTCCTTCCCCTCCCAAGTATCATCATCCATCTAGATTCCTTTGGTCACACTTTGGTCAGAACGAACCCCATATTGGATGTGTTGCAGAGGCTGGGCATGCTTAGATAGTAAGGGGAATGAATCTCCCTTCTGAATCTTGAGATTACTAAAGCTAACAGCAAGGACAAGTGCACCCATGAACATAAGGAAGAAAAGACATCCTAAAACTTTGGTAAGGCTCTTTGGAAACAGGAGCTGTTTAAGATAGGCAGGAAACTAGGCCATGCTTGTAATTCTACTTCCTGTCTATAGGTGGCACTACACTAGTATATACTGGTTAAAGTTAAGATGTTTGGAGGAGTATTCTTCCTTCCTCTTCCCCATAGGGATAAAGCCAGTGGCCCTGTGATGCCTCAGTCCCCACCCCACCACAGCCAGGAGCATGAAAGCCCCCTGCAGCCAGCTGGGATTGAGGTGGATAGTGTGAAAAGGCTGCTCCACACTGTGTTCCCATGCTGAAAAGTGGCTAGTGCAGGTTTGAGACCCACATGGAGGGGATGGGGGAGAAAGGTTGGGGAAAGGGACTTATACTTTACCAGCCACACAGAAAGTGGTTCACAAGGATCCCCAGCCAGTGTCTGGTCAAACGTGGAAGGCAGCAGCAGCAGGAGCAACAGCAGCAGCAGCAGGAGGAGGAGCAGGGAAGGCAGCAGAGGCTTTTTAAACTAATCTGTCTTTAAAAACTGCTCTATAACTTAGAGCAGAGCTAGGGTCCTATAGCTCTAAACTTCTGGTCACCACAATGTAAAATTTAAGTCAATATCCAATAACTCCAAGTATTATATTTTATAAGATTTATTAATAATCACTTGAAGTAGAAGAAATAAAAGGATAAAAGTAAAAGCCTGAAGTAAAGAAAAGTTTTCCCAACCACGTTCACGGGAAAAGAAAGAGTGGGGCAGGGTCACACATAAACTTTATCTCCAAAACGTAAGGAATGAATGTAAGAACGAAAGTGGGATGCTGGGACTTAAAGTCCTGGGGAACAGATTCTACAGTGCCTATGGATAACACAGTCTATGCATGCACGCACATGGTGCCCAAGTATTTGAGGCTCTGGTACGATTTATAGAGATTATTGAAGAAGCTACTGATAAATCAGGAAGTGAGAGTTCTTCTGTGTATATTTGTTGTCACATTTTGAGGTCCAGGAGTATGATGAGAAAATCATAACATTTTAACTATCCGCAGCAGAGAGGGAACTTTGTTCTAGAGCAAGTCGGTAGTTTTCAACACTGTGACCAAGGAACAAGGTTCAAGTGGAGATGGTATAACCTTTGCTTTGTGGTTTAGGTGAAAACATCTCAAAAGTACTGTAGCAACACTCAGTTGGTGACCTCGATGTGATTGTTCTAGTTTCATAACCAGGTTTCTTTTTTCATACAGTCAAGATACTTTGTGGGCATATTGGGTGCAACTTAAGTTATTGCATATGTAATCTTTGTGTTCTCCTTAATGAGGAACCTCAGCCTGTTTCTTGGTCCACCACCCACTAAATAATGGAATTTCTGCTGGAGGTTTAGGTGATGGCAATAATGAATATAGATGTAGATGTGGAGGCTGACTGAGGCTGAGGTCTGGTCTGAGGGGTACAGTATATCTTCTGTTTTCAGGCCTCCTCTAGAGGCAATTGATCCAAATGTTTAGAGGTATGAGCTGGCAGTCTTGGCCCTGTGTCCCTGTACCCTAGAAATCAAATCACTGTGTAGCCCTTCAGCCCCAGCCAAGACTATAGGAACTTGTTACCAGGGTTCCTTCTTTGCATAGCTGAGGCACTTTGGGGACATACTGAGTATAATGAAGTTTTCCCACAGGCAGTCTTAGCCCTTTGTCCTCCATGATGAGAAACCTCAGCTTGTTTCTTGCCCTTCTGGGCACTGAAGGACGGAAGTTGCTTTGGAGGTTTAGGGGGAATCAAAGCTGAATGTTGTTGAGGTCGAGTATGAGGTCGAGCATGAGGCCAATCCTGCAGCAGAGATCGAGATGGTGGTGGTGCTCGTAATGGTGATGATGCTGTTGAAGACCGCTTAGGCAGTGACCGCTGTTGAAGCGATGCTGAAGATTGAGGAGTTTGAAATATAGAAAAAGATAACAATGGGAATAAATGGGTTGGGAAAGTTAGAGCTGAAGGTCCCTCCAAATGGTCAAAGGGTGGACGGTGGGGATGATTCCTGGGGCAAGGTACACAGGAAGCTTTCTGAAAACTTGTGGCTGATGAGCTGGCCCTAGACTGGTGAATAGACGCTCGATTCTGCAATGGAGCTACCCTGTGAGGAGGACATGGTAACCGCACAAATGTGGACTGTTGACAAAAACCTTTTGGAGTCAGCTGGACCAGGGATGCTGATGAAAAAAGAAACAAGGTGAGTGGAGTTAAGGAAATACAAATAGAGTGTAAGTATAGAAAGGGAACTATGGAATAAGGGGAAGAGAAAGGAGAGGTGATGCGGACCTGGCAACAACAGTTGGATTTTCATACTTTATAAATATTCAAAGCACTTTGACACTTATTGCCTCACTTAATCTACTTGGTAAGCTCTTTTAGTTATGAGGAAGATATCGTCTCCAGGTGACAGATAAGGAATGAGATCGCATTTATGGGATAATACTGCTGGACTTTTTTTTTTTGAAGAACTCTTTACCTTCCATCTTAAAAATGAATTCTAAAACAGAAATGGAAAAGGGCTAAGCAATTCGGGTTAGGTGATTTGCTCAGGGTCAGACAGCTAGGTAGTATCTTGGGCCAGATTTGAACCCAGGTCTTCTCACTCCAGACCTGGTACTCTATCTACTGTGCTCCCAATCTACCCTGCAAGTTGATATTTTACCAAGCATTTTCTGTAGGGTTTCAGTTATAATGAATCATGAAGGTATTAAAGATGTATTCAAAAGCTGTCTCTAATAAGCAAAGTGCTCATGAACTAGACTTATGGATATATCTCTAATATTTCACATGATTGATTTCTGAATACTTAAATTGGTTGAGTCTTAAATTTTGTGGAACTTAGAAATCAAGTCTTTACTGTGATCTGCAGTCTGAAAGCAAGCAGACCAGTTCTACAGGTCTTTTGTAATGTCAAAGACATCTGAATGAGATGATGCCAGTGTTCTGGAGGAAGAAGGACTTTCAAATGAGCTTCTTGTCTGGGCACTGGCTATTCCATTGTCTTGATATCTGGTCCTTTATCTTGTAATCGATTGCCAATATTATGTTAATATTTCTGTCATGACACCTGTTTGATTGACATCCTGGTAACCCTCATTGCTACTTTCCTTAATAAAGGCAGTTCAGCTCACTCATGCTGACCATCTGAGGAGGAAGAGTTGACCTGCTGACATGCTGAGATCACACTAAAGTCCTCTCCTTGTGTTCTTTCTCTGTCAGTCTGTCAGTCTGTCTGTCTGTCTGTCTGTCTGTCTGTCTCTCTCTCTCTCTCTCTCTCTCTCTCTCTCTCTCTCTCCCCCCTCCTCCTCCTCCTCCTCCCTCTCCTTTTTCACCCTCTCCTCCTCCTCCCCCCTCTCCTCCTCCTCCTCTGGCTTATTTTCGCTATCCTGTAAGTTTAACCCATTGCTTTCCAGCTTCCAGGCTCCCTCCAAGGGTGATTCAAACCCACATGAGAATTATATGTAAGAGCTGGAACATTACATTTTCCTGGCAACAGGTAGTACAGGTACAATGGTTCTTGCAATTTATAAATGAAGAAAGCTAAGGCAGAGGAAATATGAGTGGCTTACCCAAGGCCAAAGTGGAGAGTAGTAGCAGAGACAAGATTAGAACTCAGATCTTCTGATTTCTAGATCCGTACTCCCAAATGCAAAGCTAGAAAGTATCTTCAAAGCCTTTTAGTCCAACCATCATCATCTTACAGACGATGAGAAAATTGAGACTCCAAGAGGAGGTTAAGGGACTATAACAGAGTCAGAAGCATGATTGAAAACCCAGGCCTCTACATTATTCTGTGTCAGTTTGAAAATCCTCAGTCTGGGATCAGTTGTATGAGAACCACTAACTAAGAGATGGGTAATGAGACCCATTTCAGAAAGTCAAAGTTCTCACCTGCTGGAAATAGCCGGTATTTTCTCACCATTCCTCCACTGAAGGGTCTCCTTCAGAAAAATGATATATTAAGAAAATCAAATGAGAAAATCTGTTTACAGGTATCCCCAACCATGCTATATTAATCAATGACTGAATACTCTATAAATTAGTTCTTCCTATTCTGGAATATTTTTTTAAAAAACTCTTTCTGTTGTCCTCATTCTAAGCCCTTGTTTTGTGTATGTTTGTGGGGCAGGGGTGGAGGATGGGGTGTGGGGTGGTATAAGTGTATGTATACACACACATACATATTAATATATATAATATACATCCTTATCCCAGGACTAACCTATATAGAATCTGATCAATATGTGAAGTAAGTTATTCCTCTCCTTCCCAGTTTTGGTCATATTATTGATTTTATCCATAGTTTATTCAATGTCCTTATTAAAACTTAGTCAAAGGGATTGATAAACTCATTTTCGTAGAGATATTTTTAAAAATCAGAATCAGCTAGTTACCTCATTACAACTGAAGCCTAGAAATCTAAAATAACTGAAATTCTCTAAGGGTGCCTTTCACCAATGATTCATTGATATCAGTGAAACTTTCTTGACAAAAGCATCATTTCCAAGCCTCATAATTTGCTCAAGACCAGGTTTAAAATTCTTAATTTTGCCTTAGAATCCCACAAACTTGAGGTCTAAACACCAAGAATGTTCTTTCCCTCTCCCAAGTCTTCTTATATGATTTCAAGTTTTTAATAGATGACTCAAAATACTTTGAATGGAATATTCTGTGGAACTACCTTAGGAAATTGGAAGTCAACTAGATTATCATAAAATTCAGACTGAGAAATGCTAGTTTAGAGCAGCCAACCCACTCATCTGAATCCTGCTTTTCTCACTTTCAGTTCTCTGCAGAACCATACTGATGAGTGCACATTTCACAGTATACCCAATCCCAGAGTGTCTCACCAATAGTATTTGCAATAAGGACAAGAACAAGGGATTTCAAATGTCCCCCAAATCAGATCAAGAGTTTAATCTAATTTCCAGTAACGTTGGTGGTTTACAAATTCCCCTGAATGACAGAGAATAAGACAATAAATCTATAGTAAAAAAGGAAATGAAAAAATAATCTGGTCTAAGAAATAGCTCCTCCCAACAACAATTCAACTACAAGAGTGCTTGCATAGAATGAATCCTGAATAGAGTTCTGAGATTGCCCTGACATCACAGAGCATCAGTTGTGTGTTGTATACCTGGTAGAACTTGGTATAAGGTAGAAGTTTTAAAAATGACCTTTTATCCTATTTTCTTTCCTCTTTTAGAGACACAAACAATCCTGGATCTGAATCTATATTAAATAAGTTCCCTTCTGTTCATTCTTTCCAAAAAATCACCTCCTCTTTTACCCTTTCAACTCCACCTATTTTCTGTTGATGACACAAAGCATTAGTTCCTATTACTCAAAGCTATTTCTACACAGTAAATCTTTCTTTTTTATTTTCTTTTTTTTAAACCCTTACCTTCCATCTTGGAGTCAATACTGTGTATTGGCTTCAAGGCAGAAGAGTGGTAAGGGTAGGCAATGGGGGTCAAGTGACTTGCCCAGGGTCACACAGCTAGGAAGTGTCTGAGGCCAGATTTGAACCTAGGACCCTCCTGTCTCTAGGCCTGGCTTTCAATCCACTGAGCTACCCAGCTGCCCCCAGTAACTCTTTCTTAAGTTCTGTCTTTGTCATAATTTCATATATTTACTAGAGAAGAGAACAACCTAATCTTGCCATGTTGAAAAAAACAATGGATGAGTGAAAAAAAAATCTGCTTCAATCTGCACTCAGAAGTAAGCACTCAATTTTTACATAAATGAATGAATGAAGGAATAGCTCAGTTCCATCTTCAGATGTGTGGAAAGTTAAATAATATAGCATAACAGCAACTCAAAATTCAATTTCCCCACTTTGATTTTGATTGGAAAATATACAAGAGTCAATATATCATTTCCACCCAGCTGGAACCCAGAACAGAGTTATCAAAGTGCCTTGAGAAAAGACAACATTCACAATTACTATGACAATGTAAATGAAAAGGGCCACCACTCATCAAAAAACCCACAGTGGATGTACCAAAATTATAATGATTCATCATGATAAATAAAAGATATGTGAGGACAACTCCACCCACACCTTCAGGAAGATGTGAGATCTTCAAGCAGGGCACAGATGCATAGGGTCAGTCTTTTTTAATGAATTTGATCAGTTATACTGATTGTTTCCTCTTTTTTTTGTCTTAAAAATGCTATTTGTTATGTAGGATGGCTTGCTGAGAAGGGGAGGGGTAAAGATGCTGAGAAAAAAATATGGAGTAAAAAGACATTAATTATAAGGGTTGGTTTTTTTTAAGTGCTTACAGAGCAATAGTAAGGCAGTAATTACTTTGATAGGTCATACCCTATTATCCATCTTATATTTTAGATTTAAATTTTTATAATTTACATTAAGGATCCAAAAGAAAAAAAGGAGAAAAACAGTCTCTGGCCTCAAGGATCTTACATACAACAAAACATTTAAATATACAGGTATATAAATATATAGGCATGTACAGAGTAAAAGGGAAATAACTTTTTTTAGAATAGAGGTTAGCTGGAGTTGAGAAGCTGGTGTTGAGATAAGATAGTCCACCAATACTCTCATCAAAACACTCCTACAGGTGGTTTCTTAACTTTTTAATGTTAATTTTAATTTTTGTTAATTAATTGTTAATTTAATTTTTAATGTCTGATGAAAAATATGGCCCCCTTGCCTAGCAGTACCAGATCTTAAACCATACTATAAAGCAGTGATCATCAAAACAATATGGAACTGGCTAAGAGACAGAAGGGAGGATCAATGGAATAGACTTGGGGTAAATGCCCTCAGCAAGATAAGTGTACAATAAACCCAAAGATCCCAGCTTTGGGGACAAGAACCCACTATTTGACAAAAACTGCTGGGAAAATCAGATAATATAGGAGAGATTAGGTTTAGATCAACATTGCACACCCTACACCAAGATAAATTCAGAATGGGTAAATGAATATAAAAGAAAGAAATTATAAACCAATTAGGTGAACATAGAATAGTATATGTCAGATCTATGGGAAAGGAAAGAATTTAAGATCAAACAAGAGATAGAGAATATTACAAAATGTAAAATGAATAATTTTGATTACATTAAAAAGGGTTTGTACAAACAAAACCAAAACAACCAAAATTAGAAAGGAAACAATAAATCGGGGGGAAAATCTTTATAACAAAAACCTCTGACAAAGGTCTAATTTCTCAAATTTATAAGGAGTTAAATCAATTGTAAAAAAAAATCAAGCCATTCCCCAACTGAGAAATGGGCAAGAGACAATAAGCAGTTTTCAGATAAAGAAATCAAACTATCAATAAGCACATGAAAAAGTGTTCTAAATCTCTCATAATTAGAAAAATGCAAATCAAAACAACTCTGAGGTACCACCTTACCTAGCAGATTGGTCAATATGGCAGCAAAGGAAAGTAATAAATGTTGGAGGGAATGTGGCAAAATTGGGATACTAATGCATTGCTGGTGGAGTTGTGAATTGATCCAACCATTCTGGAAGGCAATTTGAAACTATGCCCAAAGGGCTTTAAAAGATTGCCTGCCCTTTGATCCAGCCATGCCACTACTGGGTTTATGCCCCAAAGAGATAATAGGGAAAAATACATGTGCAAAAATATTCATAGCTATGCTCTTTGTTGTGGCAAAAACTGGAAAATGAGGGGAGGGTGTCCACTGATTGGGGAGTGGCTGAACAAATTGTGGTATCTGATGGTGATGGAATACTATTGTGCTAAGAGGAATAATTGTCCTAAGAAGGAATTTCATGTGACCTGGAACGACCTCCAGGAATTAATGCAGAGATAAAGGAGCAGAACCAGGAGAACATTGTACACAGAGACTGATACACTGTGGCACAATCAGATGTAATGGACTTCTCTACTAGCAGCAATACAATGATCCAGGACAATTCTGAGGGACTTATGAGAAAGAACGCTATCCACATCCAGAGAAAGAACTGTGGGAGTAGAAACACAGAAGAAAAAAAACATAATTAATTACATGGTTCGATGGGGATATGATTGGGGATGTTGACTTTAAATGATCACTCTAATACAAATATTAATAATATGGAAATAGGTTCTGAACAATGATACATGTAAAACCCAGTGGAATTTCTCTTTGACTCCAGGAGGGGGAGGAAGTAGTGAGGGGAAAGAACATGAATCATGAAACCACGGAAGAATATTCTTAATTAATTAATTTAATTTAAAAAAATTCTTAAAGAAAACAGCTAAAAAATTGTTGCCCCCTTCCCAGAATAATGTTTTTCAATGCATAAAATAAAATACATAGGATTACAAAGGAAATCAGTTTTATTGAAGCAGCTACTGAAATATTTCTTTAAAATAAGTCCATGGATCCCAGATTATAAATACCCTCTTCTAACTACAATCAAATTTAACAAACTGGTTTCTACTCCCCAAAGGCTTGAGTAATCAAAACAGCAGACTCTGGAGAATCCAGTCAACACCAAAGATTATGGAAGTCAAATTAGGCTGCAAAAGAAATTTATCAAATGCTTTCTGCTTCATGGTCTTTAAGAAACATTTACCAAACTTGGGAATTCCCCAAAATCATATTATAAATTGTAAGGGAGAAGAGCTGTTAGACCAACTCTTTAGGGGTCCTGATGCTTGTTCAAAACTTGGTTATAGCCTGAGCCAATCCCTCCCCTCTCCCCCTACTCAAAGCTCCTTGAGTTTTTTCAAGAGTTTTTTAAAATGTCCTGAGCATCCTCTTACATTAAACTGAAGCCACTTCAGAATATCACAACTATGGTTGGTAATCATTGATGTAGAGCACAGAGTTCTTTCTTCTCTCTAATCCCTCCTAAACTGGAGTTCTTCTTTCTCCTGCCTGACATTGAAGTTAACTAATTCAGAGGCTTCCTGATTAGTGGGAGAAATCAGAAAGTAACTGATAGGTATCTCCAATTATAAGTAACAGCAACCAAAAGACTGAATGACAACTGTGTCTCTCTAGAGTATACCTGCCTTCAGCTCTTTGCCTCTCACAGTCTTGGTCCAAAGAGAAGACCCTCTATCTCAACTGTCCCTGGCTACCCTGATTTTCCCCAAATCTTAGAGATGCTACCATACTACCCCACTCACCAATAAGAACCTGAGAAGATAAAAAATAAGGATCTTTAAATGCTCCTGAGATCAGGAAACTTGACCTGTTCAATTCCAATTTGTGGTCTTGGTGGTTGTAAGCTTCTGCAGTGGAAAACTGTGGGACTGAGTCTCCAATAAAAATAAAAGTCGTTTCAGAAAAACACTACTCTCCCCTTGAGAGGACAACGTCTTGGGATGCCAAGGAAACAGACAAGCTTCCTTAGACACCCAGAGTAAGAGACTGGATTTTTCTGTCTCAGAAAAAGAATCTGGGAAGCCTCTGACATCATAAAGCCCCAGCTGACCCTTTGTCTTCTTACACTCACAACTGTACCATTCTTCTCTAGAAGACCAGTCACTTAGTATAGAGAAACTTAGATGTAAAAGATAACTCATTCTATTGAGTGTGTGTTACATGAGCAAGCAACCATCCCTCCCTTGAAGTTGCATCAAATGCTTTATGTTCCATCTTAGCTTTCACTGATTAGATTCTCCCATACCTCTTTTCAACAGAGGGCTCAGTATTTCTTTTATTTTTAACATTAAATGATGAGTTTCCATTACGTCCTTTTTCTTCTATATAAATGTATAAATATGTGTATGTATATATGCATATATAAATTCTCATGTAAGTTTCAAAACTGTCTTGATTACACTTCACTCTGACTTTCCCCTATTTTCTATGCATTTAAAAATGCTTCAAAATCTCCTTTTCTTTTTTATCCACTCTTATCCCTTGAGAAAGTCATTTAGCCTTACTGGGCAAGTAGACATATGGGAAAGCAGAGAGAATCACTATTTCACAATGGGTGATGGTCACACTTTCTCTGAGAAAAACAAAAACAGCGCTTTTCTATAAGCATTCCTTGATCAAAATTCTCATATTGAGGATTGTTCCAAATTTTCAATTTAATTCCTAAAGGACTGTGCCTAGGAATTCTGTTTACTTCCCTTGTATATGGGTCAATTCCCTCTAGTATGGATCTTTGTTGCTTCTTCTCAGCTATTTTTTGCCCCATGTTTCTTGAAAATTTTGAATCTTTGCTTTCTAGCCACAGCTTAACTTGGCCTACTGCCCAGAAGCCATGACTCTTGCTGTTCTCTTGTCATTTGTCAAAAATTTTAAAAAAAAAGCTTTTTGTTTTTCTCTTTCAGAATTTTAGTATCTTGCTTCCTT
The DNA here is from genome assembly GCF_016433145.1 of Gracilinanus agilis. Taxonomy (NCBI): domain Eukaryota; kingdom Metazoa; phylum Chordata; class Mammalia; order Didelphimorphia; family Didelphidae; genus Gracilinanus; species Gracilinanus agilis. The sequence continues at coordinate 371,010,365 of NC_058132.1, forward strand.
AATTCTTCTTCAACTCACAGGTCTCAAGACTAGTCCACAATGTCTCCTACTCCTCTTAATCTTCCCAAGCACCTCTGAATGAAGAGGTCCTGTGTTTATACACAGAGGTTTAATTTCTGCAGCACTTCTATCTTGCCACTTAGCTCAGATCCAGCAGTTATGGATCTCCACCCACTGCTGTCTCCGCTCAGATCAATATTCCTTCCTGGATCACAACCTCACTAATCAGCTCAGGTGCAACTTTAAAGCTGTCGTGTCTCCATACAGGAAACTGAGGGAAACTACTTCTGCTTTCCACCCTGAAAACTTCCCTTCAGTGCATCCATACACAGGCCTCTTACAAGATCTCCAGCTCAGATTACCTAATCATACTTGCTGAATCTTTCTACCTGGTATTTAAAACTGAGGGATTTCCCCTTTTCAATCTGGAGTCTCTTACTCTACTTAGGCTTATTATTCCTACTATTTTCATCTCCCACTTCCTAATTAGAAATCCCCCGTCTTATCTCTTTCTCTGAAGCTGCGCGCACACACACACACACACACACACACACACACACACACACACACACACTTTATCCAGTTCTCAATTGATCCCCTCATGGAGATATAGAACCATGATAATAAGGACTCCTACATTCACTTGGCTTGGTCTTAAAAAGCCTCCTGGGCTGTGCCAGTCAGCTATTCAAGCCACATCCATTCACACACAAACTTAGAGAAGAACCTCCCCCCATCCAAGGTTTGCTGTTCATACTCACACAAAATGTATGGTCTCCACATTAGAAGTGTTGGCTCAGGTCTCTTCTTGTCTCTTCTCTTGCATCTGTCAGTCTCTATCTGCTCTCTTGCTCACAGGGTTTTTTAGAAGCATACAGAAGGACTCAGATTTGCCCAGTTGTGTAAATTGAAGCACTTCTATGCTTCTAGAATCCCAGACCAAGCCCCCATCTGGGTGGAGTGGAATAGGGGAGGGGGGCTTGTACCCCCAGATGAGCAGAAAGGAGACTTAGATGCTGGCAGAGACCATGTGGCTTTGTTTAGAGAAAACAGTGGACAGCAGGGAAGTGGGGGAAGAGAGAGGAGAAGGAAAGGAAAAGGAATTCTGCCCACACAAGCTGCTTTCTTGGGGCAAAAATTCCCTCTCTCTTTTTAGGTATAATCATAGATTTTTATAATAATCTTGATACAAGATTCTCCTCCTTCTCTCTGTACTCCCATGGAGGGGAGTGGGGCAAAGTTGTGACGTTTCAAACCTTGAGCACATGATTTTCATAATTACGTACCCCTAAATACCCCCATGATAAAAAAAAAACTATCATGGGATTTTCAGCCTGGGATACTAGCGATACATTTGAAACTACCTGTTCTTTACTCCTTCAGCTTATCTCATAGTTGGCTTTCTTCCCAGGCTACAGATAAACTTTCCTCGAAGTTTTTTGAAAATAGGTCAGGGAAACTAAAATTTTATGGTAGGAGGCACAGTTTATTCTAAGGAATAGTAATACTAAGGGGTCTTGAAAATTGGGGTCACAAGCCAAATATCTACTCTCAGAATTACACACTGAATCTCATCCCACACACAGGGCTCCTGGCCTTATGGTCCTTTATCTTCAATAGGGTCTGAAAGGAGTTGCATGAAATGGAGATGATATGGAGGTACCTAATATAGAAGCAATTTCTAGATTAGTGGAGAAATATGTAGAAACATAGGACAATAGCTTGGATGATGATAGGATTAAGTGAATATCTTTGGAAGTTAAGTGTGATATGAACATCTTTGCTCCTGGAAAACTTCACCTGTTTCATTCAATAAACTAGATCCTGTAGCAAATCCATGTGCTCTGAGACTAAGTTATTCCTTGAGATTCTGATATCTTCCACTTTGCTGCTAGATTTTTGGTTTTCATGGGCTGAAAATGTGGTGAATCTAAGGCTAGTCAGAAGCTTTGACAGGGTTTTACCACACTGTCAAATAATAAAGATGAGCATTCAACTACTGTAACATAGAAAAGCTCATGTTTGAGATTAAAGAATTAATTCCCCTTATTTAGGATGAGTGCCTAAGGTGACTTCAAAACTCCTTCAGAGACACCTGGACCCAGCCTCAAAGTCCATCAGAAATGCCAACTTCTGTACAACATGTAGGTATGTTCACATATAGTGGATCAGTTTTCCGTACATAGTGAAACCTGTGGCATCAAAACTAAAAGGGTAGAAGTTCTATTTCAGGATCTCTCCAAGCAGGTTACATTCCTCCAGTTCACAGAAAGTTTTTTACAGACAACTTGCCTCTTGGTAGTAGATCATGAAGTAATAAGTCCCAAAGTCCTGGAAGTGCAGCATCTTCAGATTCATGAAGTTCATGTAATTTGAACTATAAATATAAGAAGCAACAGAAATATCCCCCCCTCCCCCACTAGTGATATGTATGGAGGGGTAAAGTTTGGCCTATATAGGAGGATGTCCAAAAAGCATTTCAAATGCTGAGACACATAAATCTCAACTAGGTCTGCTGTGAAGGTAAAATAGGGCTAAGGGGGAGAACCTTGCGACACTTGTCACTTCAGCTGAGTCTCAATGCACAATTTGTCAATCATGTTTTTAAGGTCTCTATTCATACATTCAACTTGGCCTGAGCTCTGGGAATGATTAGGTGTATGAAATTTGAGAGTAATCCAAAACAATAATAAACCTGTGATAAAACATAGTAAAATGAGTTCCCCTCTCTGAGTTAATACCTGCAGATAAGTCAAATCTGGGAACAATCTCCATCAATAGCACCTTAGCAACAAACGTTTCTGTGGCCTGAGAACTGCAGAAGGCTTCTATTCCTCTACTGAGCTGGTCTACTAAAACAAAACAAACTTTATAATGCCTGGCTTTAGGAATATTAATGAAATCAATTTGCAAATGCTCAAAAGGTACATAAGTCAGGGAATACCCACCAAAAGCCTTGCTATGAAAAGCATATCAATTAAATACCTGACAAGTGGGGCAGGCTACACACACCTGAGAGAATATATCAGTTATACCAGGAGAAACCCAAATCTTTTAAACAGAGTCTGTGATCCTCTGAGTATCAAAGTAGCCACGACTGTGAATATATAAGAATATTTGGTGATAGAAGCTTCAAGGAAGGCAGGGGCTACCCTTCTGATGACAACCAAACCCGTTAATTTGCTTTGCTTTAAATCTTTGCTTCCATTTCTCCACTTCCTTTTCATTATAAGAGAAATTTTGTTCATTATTAGATATCAGAGTAAAAATTAATTCTGGTCCTTCTAATGCAGCAAGCTTAGCTGCAGTATCTGACTGATGGCTTCCTCTAGAGACAGTAGCACTTGTATGGGCAGAACAATGAACAATAGCCAAAGCTCCAGGTAGTTGGAGAGCAGAAAGAAGTTCTTTAATGATCTCTACATTTGTGAGTCTTGCCAGCAGAAGTTAGAAAGCCTCTCTATATGCAAATCATTTCAACAGCAAGACAAACACCAAAAGCATACCTGGAGTCTGTATAAACACTTGCTCTCTTTCTCTTAGCAAGTATTCAGTCATTTTTGAGAGCCAACAGTTCTGCTCCCTGAGCACTACTATTAGTGGAAAGTGAAACTGCCCAAATAGTAGCAAATTCTGTGACAACAACAACCCCAATGTAATGTATGCCATCTCTCATAAAAGAAGAACCTTCAGTAAATTCAAATAAATCTGGGTTTTCTAAAGGTGTGTCAGAAAGATCATTATGGAACTTTTCAGCCATGTCTACAATTGATTCACAATTATGCCCAGAGACTGGCAAATCAGGAAGATATATTGCAGGATTATGGACTGTACAGCATTGAAATATGATATTTTCATTCCCTAACAAAGTTATCTCATATCTAAACCTTTAATCTGAAAATCCCCATGTCTATGTTCTTTGTTGGAGCAGTAATGCCTCAACCTCATGGGGGCCAAAAACCATTATGAGGCACCCCAATATTATATGTTGATTGGGTTACAAACAAAGCTGTGAGTGTGACCTCTCTAGTGCTCCAACAGCAACTAAGTCCAGCTGTGCTGAACAATAAGCCACTCTGTGCTATGTAAGACCCAAGGTTTGGGTTAAGAATACAGAAGCTATCCCCCTCTGTTCATATAAATACAAAGTAAATGACTTTTTTTATAATCTGGAATTCCTAGACAGAATATCTTGTTTTAATTCTGAAGAATTTGACAGATGTTCTGAATCTAATTGAAATTGTTGAAGGACTGAATTTTCAGTTCAGTAATTTCCCTGTAACAAGGAATCCCTTGCCTGCAGAACCCTGAAAGGAGAAAACGTAGTAACATTTTGAGACTTCCCTGACACTCCTACCATATTTTAAAAACAAAGAGAATCTCATTCAGATTCCAGTTTGTTCACAAAGACTGATCTGGAAGCCCCAGTGTCCAGGAGACAAGCATAGTAAGTGTTCCCAACCTTAAAGGTCACATAAGGCTTTTTTACTAGAGAGAGGGGAGTAGACTGGAATAATAGGCATTAAAATATCAGGCTCTGAAAAAGAGTAGACTTCACCTCCAGACTCTGAGGGCATTTCCCCTCCTTCATGTCATCATAAAGTCCTTTGGCTATTCCTATGGGATCCCCCACAATGATTATGTTACCTTGAGAAATGTTATGCTTTATCTCATTTGAATTACTAGCCCTTTTGGAGGGTCTATTATTATTCCTTCAGTTTCTATTTCTATTTTCCTGATTTTTCCATCTACAATTCATATTTACATGGCCTTGCTTTCCACAGAAATAACATTGTATTGACTCTTTATCTGCTGTGATCTTTACCACTGCCTTCAAAGGCACAATGATTTCACCAATTGCAGTTGTTAAGATAGGAGCCAAAATAGCTGTCTTTTTCCTGTCTTGTTTTATTTTGTCCAATTTCTTCTTTAAGCTTTTTCCCTTTCCTTTCTCTCACAGGCTTCAAAAATGTGTAATCTTTTCAAATGATGAATGTCCATATTAGACCAGTGTGGACAATGCTTAGGTAAATATTCTTTTATCTTTGGAAAAGAGTGTTTCACAAAGTGATTTCTGATATTGTAGAAATTGTTGAGTTTCATATTATCTAACCCAAAATATCTCACACCTGTTTCTATAATCCAATCATAAAAGTGGGTTGGACATTAATTTACTTCCTGATTAATATATTCAATTTTCTGCCAGTTCTCTGGTCCTGAGGACTTCATACCTTTCTAAAATGACTCTCTAACTTCACATAATTAATTGCATATACTCCTGAGACTTATTGAGGACCCCACTGGGTCCTTTAATGGCCATTTTTTTGCATCCTCATCTTGAGAATTATTAGTGGCTACAAGCATTGCTTGTCTAGCCCCCTCAGTAAGGCATGTATAAAGTCCATTATATCAACCCAGCTTGGGTTATAACTCATAACAATGTTCTCAAATCACTTGACTACAAGCAGGAGTTCAGTATCAAAGCTAAGGGTTTGATCCACCCTCTTATGTAAATCATATGAGGTGAAAGGCAAATGATTCCTTAAAATCACTAACTTCCCTTTATAGTCATGCATGGCAACTTTCCACAGAGGAACTGTGCCTTTAGGAAAACATTATTTTCCACTGCCAAGTCTAAAGTCTGGGTAGGAAAGATGAGGCATGAAAAGAGGAAGAGCAGGAGGAAGAGGAGAAGGAAGAAGAAAATGAAAAGAAACAGGATGGGTAGGATACTGGGTGCATACCATGAAGGGAGTGGAGGCAGAAAGAGAAGGAAGAGGTTTGATGAAGCAGGGAGGAGGAAGACAATTGAAAGACAGCCCCAAGTTGAAGGGTACCTATCCAAAGAAAAGAAATAGAGAGCAGCCTGGACACAGGCTACCTGAATATGTGTATGAGGGAAAGTTAAAGGAAATTTTAGAGAGGGAGGGGGATTCAGACTTTGACACTGGCATAGTGGTTTTATCAAGAAAAAATGCCTGTACAAACCAATAAACTAAATCCTTGTGATTATCTTCCTCTACAGCTATTTTTAACACTTTTAATGCCTTACATTCAAATGAACCATTTGAGGCCTTGTAAAAACTCATTTTCACCAAGATTCATACCAAAAAATGGATTTCTTTGTGGTCATAAAAGATTCAGTCTGAATTCCCTTATCATCCCAGGAAATCAGCACTTTATATAGTAGAATGTCTCTTGGGAAACTTTTTGGAATGCCTGGGGTTTTCCCCATTTTTAAACTTTAAAATTCCCCCAAAAAAGAGGAAAAAGAAAAAAATCATGTAATTTCAAACTCCATCATAGGTCTCTTCCTTAAGAGGCCACACTTTAAAACTCCACTTTAAACTTTCTTTTTAAGAGGGCACAATTGAATCACCCAAAGAACTTGTTAATTTTAAAGAGAAAGTGAACATAAAACTTAAGGACATCTCTTCATTAAATTTCCACCAGTTCCTATATCTTCAGAGCTAGATTAAAGCTTTCCTCTTTTCTACCTTCGCTGCCTAACAATCTAATTTAAAAGAATCCATGCCAGAGATCATAATCTTAGCAGTCCTTTTCTCTCTATACTACTTCTGAGGAATATGGAACTCAAAAAAAGATCTACCTACCCATTCTTATGTGATCAGGAAGAAACTTAAAGGAAGAGAAAGAGGGGGGAAAAACATCTGTAAAAGACAAATGAATAAAATCTCCAACTTCTTGTAGCATACTGTTTTACTTCAAATTAATCTTGGAGATTATATTTTGAATTATAATTATTTCTTTGTAAAAGCAAGAGAGAAAAAAAAGAGAAAAGATTGCCTTTAACTACAAAAGTCCCCAGATTGCACTTCCTTTCTCCAGGAACCAGCTCTCCAGTTGGCCCCAGTCCGTTTTACAAGAAATTGCATGTGCAAGACAGGATCAGAGCCTCCTAGGCAGAGCAGGAAGAGCCCTCACACAGGACAAGGCCATAGACAACAGACAGCCTAGTTCCCCTTTGGTCCCCCATCTCTTATAAAACTAATGCATTCTTTTTTTTTTAAAACCCCTGCACTTCGGTGTATTGTCTCATAGGTGGAAGATTGGTAAGGGTGGGCAATGGGGGTCAAGTGACTTGCCCAGGGTCACACAGCTGGGAAGTGGCTGAGGCTGGGTTTGAACCTAGAACCTCCTGTCTCTAGGCCTGACTCTCACTCCACTGAGCTACCCAGCTGCCCAAAACTAATGCATTCTTAATGGGGGTCTCTGTTAGGACAGTCTGGGTCACAAGTCTTGTCCTCCAGGTACAGCATCTGACAGCCCATTCAGGAGTCAAGGCTTCAGGTGGACATGGGGTCTTCCTCCATCACACGAGTTAATGTCCTTTCCTAATGCATCTGTGCTGGTAAAAGGCTACGTTTTATATTAATTTCACACATATGGCCTAGACTGAAATGCCCAGATCAGGCCCAGTCTTATGGCCTATGTCCAAAAGAGGGGTGTGCTGATAGGGTGACATCAAGGTACTGAGTCCTTTAACCCATTATTAAGAATCAGGAAAGCCTTACACCTCAAAACCCTCTGGAGACTCAGTTACTGTTCTTTGGGTCTGGGGTTTTGGAATACAGATTACTTCAAGTCAGATGACCAAAGCTATTGATATTATTATGGCTTGGTGGGTGAGGTCCATGAAAATTTTAGCTCAACAGTCAGGCCTAATGCAGGTATAGCCTGGTTATTGCTGTGGCTCAATTTTAACCTTGGTCTAATGAGACCCTTGTAGAGGTTTCACCATTATGAGTAGGACTTATAAAAATGTGTAAAGGTGTCCTTGATCCAGTATTCCAGGAATGGATGGTAAGGCTTCTATGGTTCTGTGAAAGGGAATTCTTTGTTCTCTTTGAGTTTACACTTGTGAAAGGGAATCTCTTTGCCTAGTAGGATCTAACATTTCAGTTAACACAAACTTAAGTACATCAACACAGGTGGAAGAGCTCCAAACCACTTAGTGAACTCATACCCTACCTAGTACTAGGTGAGAAGCCAGCAAGATACTTGGAGATCTCCACCATTTTTTCTAATTCAGAAACTTGTGAATTTTAAGAGTTCACACCCTCAGAAACTGTGAACCCTTACAAAGAATATTCACCCCTCCAGAAGGCGAGAACTGGTTCCCACAAACACTGCCCCCTGGGCAGTGCTAGACTATTTGGAAGCTTTGATTGGCCCCTGTGAAGAGGGGAGGAGACAAGAAACCACCATAAAAGGTCCTGAATTTCTGAGGCTAGGGGAGTGGACTCCAAGAAGAGAACTGACTCCAAGAAAGAAGTTGGCTTCAAGAAGAAGGTCAGGGGGGCAGCTAGGTAGCTCGGTGGATTGAGAGTCAGGCTTAGAGATGGGAGGTCCTAGGTTCAAATCTGGCCTCAGACACTTCCCAGCTGTGTAACCCTAGACAAGTCACTTGACCCCCATTGCCCACCCTTACCACTCTTCCACCTATGAGCCAATACACAGAAGTTAACGGTTTAAAGCAAAAAAAAAAAAAAAAGGTCAGCTAAGAGAAGAAAGTCGACCTCAGGAGTCATCTTGAGCACAAGTCATTGTCTTGACCTGCCTCTTGGAGGGAACTTGGGCAAGTGGATAACTGGCTTTCCCTTCCTGTCTTCTGGAGTTTAATTCTGATTGAAGGTTTAATAAGTCCTGGCTGAGCCAAGCATTGGAACAATATTTAGTTAGATAGGTTAATGTCTTCTCTGCCCTTTTGTAGTCCTCTTTCACTCTTGCCACCTCTTTTGTAAATAAAAGATTTATAATTTTCATATATTTAGCCAAACCATTAATTTTAACACTTACAGTTCCTAGTCTGGTGAAAGTATAACTACTGCTCTGGCCTGATGGTAAGGTGGGGATGAGATGACCTGTGCCTATGGATAACACAGTTCATACATGCATACAAATGGCATTTCTGACCCTGGCATAGTATATAGGGAATACTTAAGATGCAACTGATGGAACAGGAATTAATATCTCTTTGGTGTACTTTGTTTGGGTCAGATTTTGAAATCCAGGACTATGGTCAGGGAATCATAATATTTTAAATATCCCCAGCAGAGTCAGAAAGTTATGATCAAGAAACTTGATTTTTGGATACATTGGATGTTTGCAAAGCTATGGCCCCGGAACTGTGATCATGGGTAGGGATGTGAACTAGAAGTGTTTTGGTGACAGATTTTCCCCACTATTCCAGATCCAATAAAATCATGCATTAAACATTTAGTCCTACATGGAATGTTTCCTGTGTGTTGGTGTTGTTCAAAGTAAATCCAAACCACATATTCAGTACCTATTACAGCTATATCATAGTGACTCAGAGTATGTATGATCTGGAGTTCATCTACGCCTTAAGAGTATCATCTGGAGAGAACACTCCATATTCTGCATGGCTCAGTGATTATTTAGAACTTGATGGCCAAGGAGAAACAGAGCTTTGTGTCCTGTGTCAGGGACTCTATAAAGCCTTTTTTCTAAAAGTCTGGGTCCAATGCATCTCTAGCTTGGACACTGGAAATTCAGTGGACTTCAACTGATGCCCAGGATCTAAAGAAAATATCTTCTAGAAGGCAGTATATCTTCTCTGTTTGCTGGCCTAACTTTGAAGGCAAATTTTCCAAATGTTTAGAGGGGTAGCTTGGTGGCCTTGGACCTGTGTCACTATACCCTGGCAAACAGGACTTTCAGCCTGTAAGCCCAATCCAAGCTTCAAAGTGATATGACATTATTGTCACTATCCCTGTAAGCCTGAACCTAATGTGAAGTGACTCCTGTCATCAGGTCACAGAGGATTCTTTGCCCAAATTCCTAGGTCTAGCATGATTATGACCTGGATTGAAATGCACAGAGCATGACTGATCTTATGCCCTATGTCAAAATGAGGTGTGTGCTGATAAGGTGACAAGATTCTAAGTCCTCTGCCCAATTTTTATCTAGACACACCAGAGCCCTACTCCTCAAAACGCTCTAGAGACTTGGGGTTAGTGTCATGATGGCTTGGGTTTTTGGAAAAAGGATTACATCAAGTCAGATGACCAAGGCAATTGATATATTTATGGCTTGGTGGTTGAAGTCCATGAAAACTTCAGCTTAACAGTCAGGCCAAATGCAGGGAGAGCCTGATAGGTTATTTCTGTGGATCACTTTTTATCCTTGGTCTTGTAATTAGGCTCTTGTGGACCCTTAACCATTATTTGTTGGACCAGCAACAAAAGTGTAAGGTTGACCTCAGCTCAAGTTCCAGGCCTGGATGGTAAGTCTTCCATGGTTCCTAATGTGGAAATGGAATAACCACTGTTCTAGCCTGGTGGTAAAGTGGAGATGAGATGACCTGCCTATGAATAACAGAGTCCATGCATGAATATACATGGTGCCCAAGTATTTGGAGCTCTGTATGTTAAATAGGAAGTATTGAAGATGCAATTGATGAAGCAGGAAGTGAGAGCTCTTCTATGAATCTTTGTCATTTGGGTTAGATTTTGAGGTCCAAGAGAACATCCAGAGAATCATAACATTTTAACTATCCCCAGCAGAGAGGGTCAGGATGCAATGCCTTAGCTACTTTGTTCTTGAGCAAGTTGGTGGTTTTCAAGGCTATGGCCCTGGAACAGCATTCAAATGGAGATGGCATAAACCTGGCTTTATGTTTTAGATGTAAACATCCTAACATGGCAGTAACAACCCTCAACTGATGACCCTGATGTTGTGGGGATTTAGTTTCCTACCCAGGGTTCCTTCCTCTTAAAAGCCCAGGGACTTTGTGGACATACTGGCTGCAACGAAATTCTTGAACAGGCAGTTTTAGCCCTACATGCTCCACGGAAAGGAACTGCAGCCTGTTTCTTGGTCCTCTGGGCATCAAAGGATGGAAGTTGGGTTGGAGGTTTAGGTGGAAATAAAACTGAATGAAGATGTAGAGGTCGAGGCTGAGGCTGAAATCTGCTCTGAGACTGAGGCCGGGACCCAAATAGGGACGTTGTTGGTCGTGGTGGTGATGGAGGTGGTGGTGGTGGTGGTGGTGGTGGCAGTGCTGGTGACTGCTTTTGTGACAGTGGTGGCGTCTTCATTGATGGTGGAGATGGAGGACTTGGTGATAGAAAAAAAGATGGCATTGGATATATTTGGGATGGGATAGTTACAGCTGAAGATATCTCCAAATCATCATAGCTCTTTAAAACCCTGGGAAACTGGTCGCTGATTGAAGGAGTCAGTGCCTTCACGTAAGAGTGCGGTAAATCCTCACCCTGCTGATTGGGGTCCAGTAGAGTTTCAAAATCTGATTTTACACGGAGGGGCTCTGACTTTGCCTTGAAATCTGGCAAGATAGGGGCACTACCATGTGGTTTAGGGCTTGAAGATGACATATACTTCAGATAAGATAATGGTAGTGCTGTTGATTGATGGTAAAGGTGGTCACAGTGGAAAAGGTCATCCTGGTAGGAACGGTGGGAATGGTGGGGATGACCACTGGGGCAGGGTAGCTGTGCAGATAAAGCTCTCTGACAAGGTATGACTGATGAATTGGCCCTGGACTGGCGGTCTAGATGCCATGATGGAGCTACCCTATGAGGAGGACATGGTAACTGCACAAACGTGGACTGTTGACAAAAACCTTTTGGACGCAGCTGGACCAGGGATGCTGATGAAAAAAAGAAACAATGTGAGTGGGGTTAAGGAAATACAAATAGTGTGTAAGTGCAGGAAGGGAACTATGGAACAAGGGGAAGAGGAAGGAGAGGTGGTGAGAACCTAAAACAATAGTTGGGCTTTCATACTTTATAAATATTCCGTATTGAATATAAAAATTCACTTTGACACATATCACCTCATTTAATCCACTCAGTAAGCCCTTTTAGTTATGAGGAAAATATTATAATCCCCATTTGACAGATGAGGAAATAGATCATATTTGTATGATAATACTGCTGGACTTTTTTTGAAGAACTCTTAACCTTCCCTCTTAAAACTGATAACTAAGTATCAGTTCTAAAACAGAAATGGGAAAGGGCTAAGCAACTGGAGTTAGGTAATTTGCCAGGGTCAGACAGCTAGGAAGTATCTCAGGCCAGATTTGAAGCCATGTCCTCCCCACTCCAGGCCTGGTGCTCTAATCACTGTGCTCCCAATCTACCCTGCTGCTTGCCATTCTGCCAAGGATTTTCCTGGGAACCTGTAGTACAAGTACAATGATTCATGCATTTTATAGATGAAGAGAGCTATGATTAAAAAGAAAGAAAGCACCTAAGGCCAAAATGGAGAGTAGGAACAGAGACAAGACTAGAACTCAGATCTTCTTATTTCTAGATCAGTGCTCCTAAATGCAAACCTGGAAAGTATCTTCAAAGTCATCTAGTCGAACCCCCGACATCCTATAGATGATGAGATAATTGACATGACAGGAGGAGGTTAAGAGACCATAACTGGGTCAGAGTCAGGATTCAAATGGAGGTCTTTACACTATTCTGTGTCAATTCTGAAAATCCCCAGACTTGGATCAGTTGTATGAGAACCACTAACTAAGAGATGAGTGATGGGGACCCATTTCTGAAGACCAAAGTTCTTACCTTCTGGAAATAGCCGATATTTTCTCACCATTCTTCCACTGAAGGGTTTCTTTGAGAAAACAATATATTAAAAAAAGACAAAATCAAGTGAGAAAATCTGTTTACAATTATCCCCTAATAGTCTAATAGTCAATCGATGATTGAATGCTCTTTAAATTAATTCTTCCTGTTCTGGGACATTTTTTAAAAAGCCATTTTCTGTTGTTCTGATTCTGAGTCACTGTGTGGTATGGTGTATGTGTGTGGGGAGTGGGGGTGGGTAATAAGAATGTGTATACACATACATACATATTAATATATATGTACATATATATACATATATGTAACATACATCCTTATGCCAGTACTGACCTCTATAGAATCTGTTCAATATGTGAAGTTATTCCTCTCCTTCCCAGTTTTGGTCATACTATTCTTTTCCATAGCCTACTCAATGTCTTTATTAAAACTTATCCAAAGAAACTGGCAAACTCACTTATATAGAGACAGTTTTAAAAATGAGAATGAGCTACCTCATCCTAACTGAAGCCTAGAAATCTAAAAATATTGAAGGTCTCTAAGCATTAGTGCCTGTTACTCAAGGCTCTTTGTACCAAGTAACTTCTGCTTATGAACTACCTGTCATTATTTCATAAATCTGCCACTGAAGAAAACAACATATTCTTGCCATGTTGAAAATTAAAAGGTAAAAAAGGATAAAATTTTGTTTCAAACTGCACTCAGAAGCAATTAATTAATTTTATATAAGTGAATGAATATATAGCCAAGTTTTTCTTTGAGTAAGGAAATAAAGTGTGGTTAAAATTTCAGATCTGCAAAAGTTAAATAAAATACCAGAAGAGCATTTCCCACTTTGATCTTGTCTGTAAAATCTTTGAGTCAATATATGATATCTACCCAGCTGGAACTCAAAACAGAGTTATTGCAGAAGAACTAACATTCACAGTGACTAGGACAATGTAAATTAAAAGAACCATCACCCACCAAAAAAACCAAAGTTGATGTACCAAAATTGTAGTGATTCAGCACAACAAATAAAAGATAGGAGAGGATAACCCCAAACCACCCCTTCATGAAGGTAAGAGATCCACAAGCTGTACACATATAAATGGGGTCAGTCTTTTTCAATGGATTTGATCAGTTAATATTACTTTTTTCCTCTTTTTTGTCTTTAAAAATACTACTTGTTACATAGAACAGCTTGCTGAGAAAAGGAGGGGTAAAAATGCTGTGGGAAACTATGATGGGGTAAAAAACAAGATATTAATTAAAAGTGGTTTTTTAAGTTCTGAAAGATCAATAGTACATCAATAATGATTTTGATAGCTCATGCCCTAATATTCATCTTACATTCTAGATTTTCATTTTAAATTTAAATTTTTATACTTTACACTGAGTATCCAAAAGACAAAAAGAGAAAAATAGTCTCTGTCCTCAAGAATCTTAAATACTCACTAGAAATAAAATGCAAATAAATAGGTATATGCAGAAGTAAAAGGGAAATAACTTTTTTAGAATAGAAGATGGCTGGAGTTAAGAAGCTGGTATTGAGACAAGATAGTCCATCAACTCTCTCTCTAATCTAAATAACTCCGACAGGGGGTTTCTTAACTTTTTGGTGTGTAAGTCTGATGATCCCCTTCTCACAATAATGTTTTTCAATGCATAAAATAAAATACATAGGATTACAAAGGAAATAAATTGTATTGAAGCAGTTACCAAAAACAAGTTCATGGAAAGTTCCAGGAGCAGAACCAAGATGATGGAGTAAAGCAGGGAAGCTCAGAGTCACTTCAAGAATCCTCTCCACCCAATATTAAAATAACACCACAAAATGAATACAGGAGAGAAAGAACCAACAAGGAGACAGAGTGAAAAGAAAACACTTTCAAGAAAAGAAAAACCCAAAAAGTAGAGAGAGAACATATGGGCCCTGGGGTGAGAGGGGAGCACAGTCAGCAAGTGACTATATCAAGGAGTAAAGAGCAAGCCACACACCCCAACCCTGTATCTTCTATTGCAGGTTCAGCACCTAAGACCAAGCCAACATTCAGATCCCAAGACCCTGCCTAGGCAAATAGAGATCCAACCAACCCACACCCCTTGAAATTCTAAACCTATGGAGAAGTCTGGAATCCCATCTCAGGACAGTCTGTGCTAAAGTGAGCTGATCTGTATGGGCCCAGAAAGAAGCCAGGAGTCCCAGTCTGGGCTTGTAGTGAGGAATAGATTCCAGTTTGGGGTAGTTGGTAGACTAAAAGTGAGTCCAGATCTTTTTGTGGAAAGCTCAGGGAGGATTTCCAGGACAGGGCAATCAGCTGTGTGCCTGATTAGATCAAGTACACAGTGAGACAAAAAAAATCCTTACACCAAAGCCCAAGACTAGAATTTGAGCCATTCCTGACCTGATATAGCTCAGAGTAAGACCAAAAGCTTATGCCAAAGTCTAAGGCAAGTCTTTAAGCTTTCAGCATCTCAAGGGTTCAGCAGTGGGAGGTGACTCTCAGAGCTCTCAAGCCACCATATCATATTGGAAAAACTGAAACTGGCAGAAATTGAAGGGGGAAAAAGCTAAGGGAAGCATCAAGGAAGGACTGAAGTTTAAGAGGGTACCCTAACCTCCCCAAAAATAGAGCCCACCTATAAAAAGGTAGGAAAAATGAGCAAACAATTGAAAAAGCACCTAACTCTAAAGAATTTTTATAGAGACAAAGAGCAAGGTACAGACATGGAAGGGGATAGTCAAAACAAAGCAAACACACACAAAGTCCAAAAGAAAAATATGGATTGGACACAGATTCTGGAAAAACTGAAAAAAGATTTCAAAAACCAATTAAGAGAGGCAGAGGAAAAGTGGGGAAGAGAAATGAAAGCAATGTAAAAAGAAATGAAAAAGGAGAACCAAAAGCAGGAGGAAGAAAATTAGGTCTTAAAAATTAGAATTGAGCAACTAGAAACTAATGACCTCATGAGAAATCAAGAAACAATAAAACAAAAACAAAAAAATGAAAAAACAATAAGACATGAAATATCTTATTGATAAAACAACTGACATAGAAAAATAGATCCAGGAAAGACAATTTAAGAATTATTGGACTACCTGAAGGACATGATTAAAAAAAAAAAAGCTTGGACATCATATTAGAAGAAATTATCCCAGATATCCTCAAACAAGAAAATAAAATTGAAATTGAAAGAATAGATCACCTCCAGAAAGAAATCCTCGAATGACAACTTCCAGAAATACAATAGCTAAATTCAAAAGCCCACAAGCCAAGGAGAAAATACTGCAAACAGCCAAAAAGAAACAATTCAAATACCACGGATCTATAATCACACAAAACCTAACGGCTTCTACATTAAAGGATCAGAAAACATGGAATATGATATCGGGAAGGCAAGAGATCTAGATTTACAATCCAGAGTCATATGTCCAGCAAAACTTAGTATATTCTTCCAGGGGGGGAAATATTAGTTTCCCCCCCTGGAATTATTAAGATATAGCTTAATTAAAAATTATTAAGAACTACTTTGCCCAATTACATGGCAATAAATGTCAATCTAGGTGAAATGGATGAATGTTTAAAAAAATATAAAATGCCTAGATAAAAAGAGGAAATAGAATACTTAATCCCATCTCAGAAAAAAGAAATTGAACAAGCCATCAAGGAACTGCCTAAGAAAAAATTCCCAGAGCCAGATGAATTCACAAGTGAATTCTATCAAACATTTAAAGAATAATTAATCCCAATACTACATAAACTATTTGGGAAAATAGAGAAGAAATCATAATAAATTCTTTTTATGGAACAAATATGGTACAGATTCCTAAGCCAAGAAGCCCAGAAACAGAGATAGAAAACTACAAACCAATCTCATTAATGGACATAGATGCAAAAATCTTTTAAAAAATATTAGCAAAGAGACTATAGCAAGTTATCACAAGAATTTATTCACTATGATCAAGTGGGATTTATACCAGGAATGCAATGCAATGATCCAGGACAATCCCAAAGGATTTATGAGAAAGAATGCTATCCACATAAGGAGAAAGAACTGTGGGAGCAGAAATGCAGAAGAAAAACATATGACATCATTTGTTTATATGGGTACATTATTTGGGGTTTTGGTTTCAAAAAATTGCTCTATTGCATAAATGAATAATATGGAAATAACTATCAAGTGATAACATTTGTATAATCCAGTGGAATTCCTTATCAGTTCCAGGATGGGGGAGGGAAGAGGGGAGGGAGAAAAAATAAATCATGTAGCCATGAAAAAATATTTTAAAAAAATAAGTCCATGGATCCCAGGTTATAAAAAATCTCTTTTAATGACTATCAAATGTAACAAACACTGGTTTCTGTTGCCCAAGAGCTTAGCAATTATCAGGGAAGCAGCCTCTGGAGAATCCAATCAACACAAGAATATGGAAGTCAAAGACAGACTTCAAAAGAAATTTACCATATGCTTTCTACTTCATAGAATTTAAGAAATATTTACCAAATTCATGAATTCCCCACAATCATATTGTAAATTGTAATAGAGAACAGCTGTTAGGTCAACTCTTAGAATTTGGGTGTCCTGATGCTTATTTAATTTGGTGACACTTTGAGCCAACCTCTCCCCAATCCCATAAGAGTACTCAAGGGAAATAAAGCTTTTTTAAGAGTTTTTGAAAATGTCCTGAGCATACTCTAATGTTAAACTGAAGTCACTTCAGAATATCACAGCTATGGTTGCTAATCACTGGTCCAGAGCACATAGCCCTTTCTTCTCTCAATCCCTCCTAACCCAGAGTTCCTCTTTCCACCTGACTGCTATTGAAGAGATCTCATTTAGAAGCTCTTTCATCTTGGCATGTGGGGAAAATCAGAAAGGAACTGATAAACACCAAGGAACAGAAAACTAAAGGCTGAATGACAACTGTTTTTTTCTCTCTAGTGTATATATGCCTTCTGCTCTTTGCCTCTAATAGTCTTGATTCCCAAGAGAAGACCCTCTGTCTCAACTGTCCCTGGCTACCCTGACTTTCCCATAATCTTAGAAATGCTACCATACCCCCTTACTACCCTACTCACCAATAAGAACCTGAGAAGAAAAAAAAAAATAAGGATCTTTAAATGTTCCTGAGATCAGGAATTACAGCCCAATCAGTTCCAACTGGTGGTCTTGGTGGTTGTAAGCTTCTCCCACAATGGAAAACTACAGGACTGAGTCTCCAATAAAAATTAAAGTCGTTTCAGAAAAACAGTACTCTCTCCTGAGAGGACAACATATTGGGATGCAAAGGAAACAGGTGTGCTTCCTTAGACACCCAGAGCAAGACTGGGTTTTTCTGACTCAGAAAGAGAATCTAGGAAGCCTCTGACATCACAAAGCCCTACTTGATTCTCTGTCTTGTTACACTCACAACTATACCATTCTTTCCTAGGAGACCAGTCAGTTACTAAAGAGAAACATAGAGATGAAAGATAGCTCACGGTATGGAGACTGTGTTAACATGAGCAAGCAGCACTTGCTCCCTTGAAGCTGCATCAAGTGCTTCATCTTCCCCCTTAGTTTTCATTGATTAGAGTATTCAGTATTTCCTTTGTTTTTAACATGAAACTCTGAGTTTCTATTATGTATTTTTCTTCTAAGGAAATATACATGTGAATATGTATAAACATACATATAAGAAGGCTTTAATAATCCTTTTTTCTTTTTCTTTTATCAACCATATCTTTACGGGAAGTCATTTACTGGACCTCCATTTCCTCATCTGCAAATAATGAGAGAGGAGGCATAACTAAGATCACCTCTTACACATCTGTTCTACTTCAAAATCCCTGATTCTGTACTTCACAGGCTCTGATTCCAGAAGAATTTCACAAAGTCTTTAGGACTTGAAAGTTTCCATAAACAAAATCCTCCCATGTCTTCTCTATCTGACATTAAGGAATGTGAGCTCATTGGAACTCATGTTTAGCCACTTAACTGGAGAACTCCTCAACAACACCCTGAGGCTTTCAGTCTAGATGCCATCTTGTTCCTTTCCACTCCCTTAGAACCAAGTGCACTAGGAAGGGAATGTGTAAGAGGAGAAAGATGAGGCAGAAATTCCAGCAACCTGACTATGCTAAGCCCAGAGTTCCCTGAAGCAGAAATACAAACTGCCAGATCCCCAGATGCCTAGTGTGTGCCCAGATTAAGGTTGGTGGGATATCTTTCTCTCTAACTAGGACTGTTTCTACTTTCCTACTTCATCTACAACTTTTATTTCTATCCTCAGATAAAGGACACTTGCCACCTTTAGAATCCTTCCTGACACAGGTCATTCCATCTTTTAATGAAAGGTCTACTTCCTTGCAACCAAACCACATAATTATAGTTATGTGCCATGAATCCTCTTAACATTCTGGATTTGCAATTTCTTTGTGGCTGAGTATATTTCACATCATCTCTCCTTTTTAGGGTTAGAAAATAAAAGACTTACTGAAGCAATAATAATAATTCTGTATATCACATTTGAATAGGGAATATGCCCCAAGTAGACATATGGGAAAGAAGAGAGAGTTACTATTCCACAATAGGTGATGGTCAAATTTTTCTTGGGGAAAACAAAAACAAAAACAGTATTTTCCTTCTTTAAAAGGTATTCTATCTATCCATCAACACCAGCATGCAAAGTGATGCCACTCCTGGGGCAAGAAGCTTACCTGTCAGTTGTTGACAATCAGTGGTTAACGATAGTGATGATGAGAAATCTCAACCCCTTCTCTGTCCTGATTGCTCCCCTTCATGAAGGCTGGGGGGCCCAAATCAGGAACAAAGTTGTGGTTTGGGGAACAAGGTGGGACACCGTTCTTTCCAAGGCTCTTAACCTTAGAGTCCTTTGTCTTCATCAGGGTCAAAAGGGAAATACTAGAAAAGGAGAGAAAATAGAAGCACCTAATATAAAGAGGAATTTTTAGATTAGTGGAGAGATATGGAAAAAATACAGGACAATAGCTTGGATGATGATTCCAGCAAAATGTACCTTTTTCATTCAACAAACCTAGCAAATCCATGAGTTCTGACACGAAGCTATTCCTTGATATTCTGACAACTTCCACTTTGCTGCTGGGTTTGTGGTATCATGGGCTATAAAAATGGTGAATCTAGTTGTAGTCATAGGCTCTGACAGGGCTTTACAACTCTGGAAAATAATACAGATGAGCATTCAACTCTTGTAACTTAGGAAAGCTTTTTGTGTTTGAGAATGAAGAATTAATTGCACGTTTTTAGGATGACTGTCCATAGGTAACTTCAGAATCCCATTGAAGACACCTGGACCCAGCCTCCTAGTCCATCACAAATGCCAAACTTTGGAATTATATGTTCATATACTAACATGTAGTGAATGGGTTTTCCATCCATGAAGATACCTAGGGCCCCAAAATTAAAAGGACAGAAGCTCTATTTGAGGCCCTCACAAAGGAAAGCTTTATCTATTAGGAACTTCATACTTGCAATGATTCCTTTCTATTTTCTCTCAAAGAACAAAGACTACTCAAGTCCTCCACTAAGGACGTATCATAGCATATAGATGAGCTCTCAAACCCGATACCCTGGACCTATGCCAAACTGACAAGTCTTGAAGCTTTGAACAAAAAGTTTATCATGGGACATTTCAGAACTGAACCAAAGATTCATCACCAAACTGTGGGCAACAGTATGCTGGACTTTTTAAAACCTTAATGGAAGTCACTTTTTATTATTGAGGTTTGGCAAGATATATTGATGTGTTGTTCAAAAAAACTCCATGTCAGCAAATTGTGGGTCTTTTGAAGGACTGAAATAATGAAGTATACAACTATGGGCATGATGTACTTTGAGGACAATAAAGGAAGAAGGCATAAAGAGATGTTTTGGATGCCATGGGTGTCCTTTACATAGGATTAGGAGTGCTATCACATTCCCTGAATTGCTATGAAATACTTGGGTATAGGGAAGAAAGAGACTGATGCTTGTCTGTTTTATGGAGAGTCACATTCAGTCTCTATCACAGAATGACAGAACTTCAGAGTCAAAAAGGACCTGAGAGGCCTTCGAGTTCTACCCACACATGAAGACTGAGTCCCCTCTACAACACACCTGACATTAGTCATCCAGCTTTTCCTTAAAGACTTCATCCTCATGAAGCAGCCCATTCCATTTTGGGATAGTTCTAATTTAGACAGTTTTACCTAAGATCAATCTTAAATCTGTCTCTCTTTAGCTTCCATAATTTATTTCTAAGTTCTCCCTCTGGGAACAAGCAAAGAAAGTCAAATCCCTTCTTTAAGAGGGTCCTTTAAAGATAGTTATATTGTCCCTCCTCACCATCTTCTCTTCTTTTTTTTTTTAAACTCTTACCTTCCACCTTAGAATCAATAATATATTTTGATTCCAAGGCAGAAGAGCATTAAGGGCTGTGTAATGAAAGTTAAGTGACTTGCCCTGGGTCACACAGCTAGGAAGTATCTGAGGCCACACTTGAACCCAAGACCTCCTATCTCTAGGCCTGTCTTTCAAACCACTTAGCTATCCAGCTCACACACACACACACACACACACACACACACACACACACACACACACACACACACACATTTTCTCTTATTTAAGCTAACCAAACTAACCTTCAGCCAATTCTCATTTGTCATGAAATTAAGAGCCTTCTGTATCCTGGTTGCCCTCCTCTGGACACTATCCTGTTTATTATGTTCTTCAAAAAATATGAAGTTTAGGACTGAACAGAATACTCTTGATGTGGTCTAACTAGGGCAGAATGCAGTGGTGCTTATCAATCCTTTTTCCTTGATGCTATGTCTCTCTTAACATAGTCTGAGTTCAAACTAGTTTTTGTGACTGCCATAAGGTCATTATAACTCTTATTAAACTTGAAGTATCCTAAAAAAATTTTTTTCAGACAAATTGCTCTCTCTCCATGTGTCCCATATCATATACTGTGATGTTGATATGGGACCCAAGAAATAATACTGTTAACCCTCAAACCCAGAGAACAACAGTTATAACTGTCCTCCCAAAAACCAGAGAACAATAGTGAGCACAGTAAAATTGTATATTTTCTTTAAAATATAAAAAACAAGATACTTGTGCCTTGGTTTGAAAAAAAATGAGACAGTTAGGGGACTTAGTGGATAAAGTGCCAAGTCTAGCAAAGGGAGATTTTGGTTTCAAATCTAGCCTCAGGTAA
>NC_058132.1:371036091-371065820 GCF_016433145.1 Gracilinanus agilis
TCCCTTTAAGAGAAAGAAGAGGAAGAGAAGGAGGAGGAGGAAAAGGAGGAGGAGGAGAAGAAGGAGGAGCAGAAGGCAGAGGAAGAGAAAGAAGAGGAAGAGAAGGAGGAAGAGGAAAAGGAGGAGGAGGAGGAGAAGGAGAAGGAGGAAAAGGAGGAAAAGGAGGAGGAGAAGGAGAAGTATGGCCTAGGCATTGTAACACTTGGTAGGGCAAGATCAGGGTGTTACCCAGGAATAGGAATAGGCTAGAAATCTTGGTATGATGATGGCTTTCCTCAGGAGTCTACATACATTAAAACCATGTATTAAACAGTATATGACTATAGGAAATGTTTCTTGTGTAATGTTGTCAATTAAGTGCAACCCCAACCTCATACTCAGGACCTATTAAAGATTATCTTTGTGATTCAAAGTATGACCTGGATTTCATCTAAGCCTTGGAAATATCTACCTGGTGAGCAAAACACTTTGTATTAATCATGGCTTCGGGGATTATTTAGAACCTGATGGCTTAAGAAGGACAGAGCTTTGTGTCCTATGTCAAGAACTCTATGTAGCCTTTTCCCAACAGTCTGGGTCCAATAAATTCCTCATCTAGACCCTGGAAATACAATGGACTCAACTTGATATCCAAGATCTAAAAAAGGCAATATTCAAAAGACAGCACATCCTCTGTTTGTTGGCCCAATTCTGGAGGCAATGTATCCAAATGTTTAGAGGCACAGACTGGTAGTCTTGGCCCAGGATCATTGTACCCTGGAAACTGGGGCTCTGTGTAGACTTTTAGCCCTATCCAAGCTTCATAAAGATATGGTCTTAGTGTGACCATCCAAGCCAGCCTGAACCTAATGTGGAAGACCCAGTGACTCTCGTCATCAGACAGACCCAAGAACATTCTTTACCCAAATTCCTAGTCATAGAGGAGATATGGCCTGCATTAAAGTGTCCAGAATAGGCCAATCTTATGGTCTATATCCAAGTGAGGTGATATCAAAGGACTGAGTCCTTTGCCCCATTATTATTTAGACCCAGAAAAGCCTCACAGCTCAAAACCCTCTGGAGACTAAGAGTTAGTGTTTTATGACCTTTGGGATATAGATTACTTCAAGTGACCATGGCTATTAATATTATTATGGCTTGGTGAGTGAGGCCCACAAAAACTTCAGCTCAATAGATAGGCCTAATGCAGGTATATGGCAGTCAGGTTATTGCTGTGACTCAGTTTTATCCTTGGTCTTATGAGGTCCTAGTGAAGCCTGTACCCCTATGAGGTAAACCTGCTAAAAGTGTAAAGGTGGTCTCGGCCCAGTGCTGCGGGCATGGATGGTAAGGCTTCCACGGTTCCTAGTCTGGTGATGGTATAATCACTGCTCTAGCCTGGTGGTAAGAGGGGGATGAGAAGACCTGTGTCTATGGATAACAGTCCATGCATGCATACAAATGGTGCCCAAACATCTGAGGCCTTGGCATAATATATAGAAAATGATAAATATGCAAGTGATGAAGCAGGAAGGGAGAGCTCTGCTGTGCATCTTTGTCATTTGGGTCAGATTTTGAGGTCCAGGACTATCATCAGAGAATCAGAGCATTTTAACTCTCCACAGCAGAAAGGGCCAGAATGTTACACCTTAGAAACTTTGTTCTTGGACAAGTTGGTTGTTTTCAAAGCCGCGACCCCTGCATAGCATTCAAGTAGAGATGGCATAACTCTAGCTTTTTGGATTAGGTGGAGACATGCTAAAAGGGCAGTCACAACACTTGATTAGAGACCTTGATGTGATGGGGCTTTAGCTTCATAACAGGGGATCCTTCCTGGCACAGCCAAGATCCTTTGGGGGATTACTGGGGGCTATGAAGTTATTGCATATGCAGTCATAGCTAAAGATTCTCTATGAAGGGGAACTTCAGCTGGTTCATCACTGAAAGATGGAAGTTCCTTTGGAACTTGGGTGGTATCAAAGGTGAACAAAGATACAAAGGTGGAGGCCAAGGGAGGTTCTGAGGCCAAGGCTGCAGCCCATATCAGGATGGCTGGGGTAGGGGGTGGTACTCTTGGTGGTCATGGTGGTCATGGTGGTTGTGATCATGAGGGCTGTTATGATAGTGGCAGCAGCTGCAGTGATGGTGGAAATTGAAGAGGTGAGGATGTAGAAAAAATTGGCAATGGACATAGATGGGAAGAGATAGTTAGAGGTCAAGGTACCTCCAAATTATCATGGCTCTTTAAAATCTTCTTCAAAAAATGGTAAATAACTAAAGGAGTCTGTGCCCACAGATAACGGTCCGATGGATCCTCAACCTACTGATTGGGGTCCAGTTGAGTTTCAAAATTAGATATTATAGGTATGACATCTGATTTTGCCTTGTAATCAGACAAGATAGAGGCACTAACTCATTGTTTAGGAGTGAAGATGATTTGTAATTCAGATAACAATATTGCTGTTGATGGATAGTAAAGGTAGTCATAAAGGTGGTCGAGGTGGTAAAAGCAGTCAGAGTTGTAGAGATAGTGGTGATGATCACTGGAGCAGGGTAGCTATGCAGATGAAACTCTCCAATAAGATGTGGTTGATGAACTGACTCTGGACTGGTGTTCTTCATCCCACAAAAAGTGATTCTATCCTATGAGGAGAACCTATTAACCTCAGAAAGCTAGAATGTTGACAAAGACCTTTTGTAGGCAGCTGGACCAGGGATGCTGATGAGAAAGAGACAATGTGAGTGGGGTTAAGGAAATAGCAGCACAGTGTAAGTATAGGAAAGGAACTATGTGATAAGGGAATGAGGTAAGAAAAATGGTGAGGTTCCATCAGTAACAGTAGGGCTTTCATATTTTATAAGTATTAAAAGCACTTTGGCATATATTGCCTCATCTAATTGAGGAAGACATTATTATCCCTATATTACAGATAAGGACATAGATCACATTTATATAATAGAGCTCCTTGAAATTTTTTAATAGTCCTAAACCTTCCATATTAAAGTCAATACTATCAATTCTAAGACAGGATAGAGGTAAGGGCTAAGCAATTGGGGTTAGGTGACTTACCCAGGATCTCAAAGCTAGGAAGTATCTGAGGTTAGATTAGAACTGAGGTCCTCGGGACTCCAGATCTGGTACTCTATCTGCTGTGCTACCCACCTGTCCCACTGGTTGACATTTTGTCAAGCACTTTTCAGGGAACATGTAATACAGGTAAAATGTGGTTCTTAAGGCAGAAGGAAGGTGAGTGGCTTGCCCAAAGCCAAAGTGGAAAGTAGTAGCAGAGGTAAGACTAGAACTCAGATCTTCTGATTTCTAGATAAGTGCTCATAAATGCAAAGCTAGAAAGTATCTTCAAAGCCATCTAGTCCAACCCCCAACATCTTACAAATGATGAGAAAATCAAGAGCCCCATGTGGAGGTTAAGTGACTATAGAGTAGTCAGAGTTAGGAGTCAAACACAGATTTTATACTGTTCTGTGTCAGTCTGAAAATCCCCAGACTGGGATCAGATGTATGAGAACCACTAACCAAGAGATAGGTGATTGGGGCCCATTTCAGAAGGCCAAAGTTCTCACCTTCTGGAAATAGCTGGTATTTTCTCACCATTCTTCCAATGATGGGGTTTCTTTGAGAAAATGTTATACTAACAAAACCAAAAATAAATGAGGAAATCTGTTTTCAGGTATCCCTGAATATGCTATTAATCAGTGATTGAATGTTCTTTAAATTAGTTCTCTCTAGTCTGGGACCTTTTTTTAAACCATTTCCTTTTGTCCTTATTCTGAGCCAGTTTTTCTGTATATGTATTTGTGGAGGGTGATAGAAGTTTGTGTATACACACATATATACACACATACATATTTACATCCTCATCCCAGGACACACCTCTATAGAATTTAATCAATAGGTAAAGCAAGTTATTTTATTCTTTCCCAGTTTTTGTCATACTGTCCATCTTATCCATAGTCTACTCAATGTCTTTATTAAAATTTAGTCAAAGGAACTGACAAATTCATTTTTATAGAGATATTTTTAAAAATGAGAATGATCTAACTACATCATCCCAAATGAAGCTTGGAAATATCAAATAATTGAAGTTCTCTAAGGAGGTATTTCACTAATCATTCATTGATCTCAGTGAAACTTTCTTGACAAAAGCATCTCTTCACAACCTCACAAGGGCCCAAGACCAGATTTAAAACTTTTAACTTTGCCATACAATCCCACAAACTCAGGGTCCAAACACTGATAGTGTTCTTGCCCCCTCAGAAGAGTCTTCTTACATACTTTTGGATTTTTAATAGACAATTCAAAATATTTTGAATTAAATATTTTGCGAAACTACCTTAGGAAATGGAAACAAATTAGATTGTCATAAAATTTAGGATGAGAAATGCTAGTCTAGAGCAGCCAGCCTACTCTTCTAAATCCTGTTTTCTCCCTGTCAGTCCTCAACAGACCCATGCTGGTGAGCCCACATTTCACAGTTTACCAAATCCCAAAGTATGTCTCACCAATAGGAATTACAAGAAGAATAGGAACAAGGGGATTTGAAATGTCCCAAAATAAGAACAAGGGTTTAATCTAATTTCCTGTGACCTTGCATTTTAGCAAATTCCCTGAATGGTGGTGACTAAGACATTAAGTCCACAGTAAAAACAAAGCAAATGAAAAAAATAACCTCTTCTTGGAAATAGCTGCTCTCAACCATTTTTCATCTACAAGAGTGTTTGGAGAGAAGCACCATGAACAGAGCCCTGAGGTTACCCCCACATCAGAAAACATCAGTTGTCTTTTGTACTTGAGGCAACTTGATGTAAAATGACCCTTTTTCCTATTTTGTTTCCCCTTTTAGAGACATAAACAACCCCAGATCTGAGTTTATATTAGACATGTCCTCTTTGGTCCATCCTTTCCAAAAAAATCACCTCCCCTTACACTGTTTCAACTCTGTTTTTCCTTGACAGACACAAAGCATTAGTGTCTGCTACTCAAGGTTCTTTCTACACAGTAACCTCTGTTTAAGCACTATCTTTGTCATTATTTCACAAAACTACTACGGAAGAGAAAACCTACTCTTGCCATGTTGAAAAAAAGGGGGGGGGGGAGAAAGTGAAAAAAAATCTGCTTCAATCTGCACTCGGAAGTAAGCACTCAATTAATTTTTATATAAATGAATGAATGAATGTATAGTGAGGTTTCACTTTGAGGAAGAAAATAAAATGCAGTGTCATCTTCAGGTCTGTGGGAAGTTAAATTAAATACCAGAAGAGGAACCCAGAATTCAATTTTCCCACTTTGATCTTTTCTGGAAAATATATGAGTCAATATATGATATCCACTCAGTTGGAACCCAGAACAGAGTTATCAAAGTCTGAGGGACTGCGATTATGGATTTATGGGTGTAGTGCAAATAGGGTGCATATCAACCCTGCAAAGCCTTGCTGCAGAATTTCTGACAGTTGAGAAGGGTTTAGAATCTTGAGGAAATTGAGTTGACCCTGAAAACTGGTGGAGAGGAGCAGGATCAATCTGAGCTCTTTCTTTGGATTGAAACCTGGCCTATATTCTGCAGTTTTTCTCTTAAAAATTGATAGCTTAACCATTTCCTTTGAATCTCCCTAACCTCCCTCATTCCCCATCTTCATTTTCCTTCCCTGCCTGAATTTCTGTGAGGGTTTGAAAGGAGGGTAGATCAGAGTGTTAGTTTTAAAATTGATAGTTTAGATAGTCAAATAGGGCTTATCCTTGTTACAAATTATCTATTGAATCATTGTATCCAACCTTCCTAACCCTATTGATTACAAAACCACTTGAGAGCTGAGTTAAGGCAGGCCCTTTCTCAGTTTCACATTCCTGTCTCCCTCCCCCCACCTGAAGCTTTCTCTAGGCAGCTGTTAGGGTTACCTTGTATCCTCTATCCTTTCCAATCAACCCTATAAATCAATAAACCCAGTTTGTCAAGTAATCAAACCTTGACTAGTTCATTAGTTGATTGATAAGAGAGAGAGAAGAGAAGAAAGGAATCATATTGTCTCTGAGTCATGAAGGAAGTTGGAGGTGTCCATTTTGGAGGAAGTGTAATCTCAATACTTCCTCTGAACTGTTCCTTTGTAAACCTGAGAAACCGACTAGCAGCCCTCTAGTCAGTTTCAAACCATTCCTGGCTAGCCCTAACCTTTGTCTGTGGAAGTGCCCTTCCTACCTAAAGGGCTCAGTCTGTTTCCCTGTAGTGTCTCTGTCTCCAACCTGTGTCCCAGTCTTTCCCAGACTGTAGCTATTTGCCCAAAATATCTCATCCTCTCCCTTGCAAATCTTTATACCTCCGTGTTTATATTTCCTAAACTCAGTCATTCCCTTACTTCTCCCATCACCTCAATTTGCCACCTTTACCATTATACCTTCCTTATTCACTTTACTGCCTTAGGGATTCACAAACCCCTATCCACAGTGCCTTATCCTCTATTCCAATCATACCTCTGCCTTAATTTCCCTACTACCTCTAGCCTATTCCCTTAATTATCTCTAGCCTTTGGCCCCATATTACCCTACTACCAATCCCCTTATTACATCCTGCAAACTCCCTTATTACATGGGTCATCATAGTCTTTATCAGAGAGCACATTATCTTTGACAAGAAGTGGAGGGTAGAGGAGTGAATGTGATTTTTTATTTCACAATACCCAATTTATTGACTAGCAAGAATGTTTTTAAATTTTCAGATAGATAAAAAAAACTGATGGTTTGGGAGGAAAAAATGTCTCCTATATTTATGTGGGTAGGTAATATAACAGATTAAGTACTAGAAATCAAGGATATCTGAAAAGAAATCCTGCCTCAGACAGTAATTTACTATGAGGAATGAAGAATATTGTTTGCTTGATGTTCTCAATTTTAATAATCACAGTTGTGTAAGTGCCATATGTCTCTCCTAAGGAACCACATGCAATTATGACAAACCTCTTTTTATTTTCAGACAAGTTGTAGCAGTTGTAGCTCTTCAATATGCCCCATGAAAATTTGGAACTATGCACAAAGGGCTTTAAAAGAATGCCTAACCTTTGATTCAGCCATACCACTATTGGGTTTGTACCCCAAAGAGATAATAAGGAAAAATATTTGTACAAAAATATTCATAGCCACACTTTTTATGGTGGCAAAAAATTAGAAAATGAGATGGTGTCCCTTGATTGGGGAATAGCTGTACAAATTGTGGTAGATGATGGTGATGGAATATTATTGTACTGTAAAGAATGATGAACTGGAGGTTTTCTATATGAACTGGAAGAACCTCCAGGAACTGATGCAAAGTGAAATAAGCAGAACCAAGAAAACATTGTACACTGAGAGTGAACAGCATAGAACTATCCGATGTAATGGACATTACTATTAGTAGTAATACAATAATCCTGGACATTCCTGAGGGACTTATGAGAAAAAATGTTATCCACATTGAGAGAAAGAACTATGGGAGTAGAAACAGAAAAGAAAAACTTATGACTTATCATTTATCACTTATTTCTATGGGTATATGATTTGGAGTTTTGGCTTTAAGAGATTACTCTATGGTAAAAATGAATAATGTATCTAAGAAAAAGGTAAATAAGAAAAGGCAAATAAGGGAATAAAGAAAAGGTAAATAGGGGGTTTTGGTCCTTTGGTGGGAAATGAGGGTGCAATAGTGGATTGAGGTGGTAAGGAGAGATGTAAGGGAATGTCTGTGTTTAGGGAAATAGAGGACAAGGTAGTACAATAAATGGTAAGGGAGCTGATGAGGTAAATAGGGGAGGCAGCTGCAACAGGGAGACCCTCAGACTAGAGACAGAGGTTACTGGGGAAGGAAGGCTGGACTCTTCTAGGGAAAATGGTATTCCTACAGACACAAAGGTTAGGGCTGGTCAGAAGTGATTTGAATCTGACTAGAGGGCTTTTTCTCAAGTCAGTTTCTCAAATCCACAAAAAAGGAGTCCCAAGGCTCCTCCCTGTCAATGAAACTGAAGGGTTTCCAGGAGGAAGTATAGAGACAACTACTTCTCCCAAGATGGACGCCCCCAGCTTCTCTCAGGAAAGTAAAGAGAATAATTCCTTCCCCTCTTTCAACTCTCACTTATCGTGAGCCAATGAGTTAGCAAAGGGTTTGAATAGGTAACAATGTGGTTTATTAAAGTTTCAGGGTTGATTATCAAGGAGAGAGGAATTCAGGGTTCCCTAACAGCCACTAGGGAGAAGCTCAAGGTGGGGGAGGGTCACAGGAATGGCTTGGACTGAGAGAGAGCCTGCTGCTCTCTCTCAGCTAGGGAAGTTTGGCTGCCCTTGAGATTAGGGAGTACTAAAACAATGAAGCAAGGGATAGTTTGTTTCAAGGGTAAACCCTACTTGTCTATGGGAAACTAAATCCTCAAAGTCTTAATTGCTACAACCCCAAAATCCACCCTTCTCCCAAAGCCCACAGGAAATCAGGAAGGTAATAGGGGAATGATATAGTGAAGATCAGGGAAGGTCCAGAGAAGTTAGCTAAGCTCCAAATGTCAAAGACAAAAGCACAGATTCAAGGCAAGGTTTTAACTCAAAGGCAGAGCCCAGTTCGCCCCTCCACTCTCCACAAGCTTCTGGGACCAACTGAACTGTGTCAGAGTTCTAAGGCTGGTCAACTGCCAGAAGTTCTACAGTTAGGTTTTGCAAGGGTAAAAGCCTTGAATGCATCTCTGCATTACATGTAGAAATAGGTATCAAATGATAACATTTCTATAACCCAGTGGAATTGCTTGTTGTCTTTGGGAGGGGGAAGAGGAGAGAGGAGGGAAAGAAAATGACTCGTGCAAACATGGAAAAATATGTAAAAATAAAATTAAATGGAAAAAGTAGGCCCCATGCTAAATAGAGGGGAAAAAAACCTCTTCAATAAGTTGTAAAAAAAAAACTGTTGCCACAATAAAATACAAAGGATCCAATTTTAGAATGAAAGGCTTCAAATTTGTTTGACTGTAGCACCTTTCCAAGGTATCTGAAATCCTAGAGAAGTTCTGCATTTGGTTTCTGGATCTTTTCTTCCAAGTAGATGATTTTAATATTTAAAGGTCTATTTTGTCTGGACATTATGGCCTCCCACTCCTTCTACTCAGTTATCTTACATTCCTAAGTAGTTTCCACATCCTTCAGTCTCTGATAGAGCTCACTCAACCTCTCATCCACTTTTTCTTCAATTAATTCCTGCTTGAGAGATTTCAATCTTTCTAACTAGGACTGTTCCTGCTTGCCCATTTAATCTACAACTTTAATTTCTACCCTCAGATAAAGGATAAATGACAAATCCACATAATTAGAGTTACATGCCATGAACACTCTTATTGTCCTGGATTTACAATTTCTTTGTGCCTGAGTATTCATCATATCATCTCTCCTTTTGGAGGTTAGAAAATAAAAGACATTCTGAAGCCATAATAATGACTCTGTATGCCACATCTGAATAGTGAATGTGTCCCAAGTAGACACAAGGGAAAGAAGAAAGAATCACTACTCCACAAAAGGTGATGGTTAAACTTTTCTGAGAAAAAATAAAACAAAAACAAAAATTAAAACACTGTTTCTCCTTCTTTTGAAAGATACAGTGTCCAACCCCAGCCTTGTTGGCCATCAGCCTCTGCACAATACTACTTGGTTAGTTTAGGACAAATCCTAGGAACTGAAAATTCTCGAACCAAACTTTACCCATTACTAAAACAACATTAGAAGAAGAGGAGACTCAAGAAAATCATGCAAGATTATTTTGTGATTCACAGACCAAAACTAAGCAGAAAACCACTCAGTAAATCAGTCCCTAAAGGTACCTTCCTGCCCCTCTGACTTTCTATAGCAAATGAAGAGAATTCCTAAGTGCTCTGTAGTGATATTTTCTAATTTAAATATATATATATATACATATACATATATATACATATACATACATATATATATAAAGAAACCAAAGTGATTGAAATTAAAGGAGATATGGTAGAACAAAGAGAGGCAGCAGTATTCAGCTAAGCTCACTTTAGGGAGACCTGGCTTTAAGCTCTTACCTGCCTGGGCCAGTTACTTAACTCAGTATCACAAGTGCCACAAGTTGCTAAATTTATAAAATGCAGCAAAAGTATGAATCTACAGTGGCAGAGGGAGATCCTTCCTGGGGAGTTTCCTTCACCAACAGAATCACAGGAATGGTCTCTATGCCACGCTAGAACAAAGAATAACACTATATAAATCCCTATTCCGTGCCATAGGAGAGGAAGTGGTGGTGATGATCAGTTTAAAAGAAAGAGAGAAATTGATTGATTGACCGATTCCAGAGAACCAATGATGCATTCTATCCATTTCTGAACACTGGTGATGATCTCAAAATGCAGAATAAGACATACATACTTTTTTAAAGCCATGACCTTCTATCTTAGAATTAATACTGAGTATCTCTTCCAAGGCAGAAGAGCAGTAAAGGCTAGATATTTGTGACTATATGACTTGACCAGGGCCACACAGCTAGTGTGTCTAAGGAGAGATTTGAATCCAGGAATTGTTCCTGGATTCAGTCCTGCCACTCTATCTACTAAGCTACCTAGCTACCCCTAGGCTTATACATTTTTTGCACATGGTCAAGGGAATTTCTCTTGCTTGACTATACATATTTATTACAACAGATTTTTTTTCAGTAGTGAGCTGGAAGGAAGAGAATACTTATTACTTGAAAAAAGAATAAAATAAGGGTTGTAATACATGTTTATGTATGTATACAAATGTGTATATATAAAAACTTTACATACATGAACAAATATGTATATAAACATACACATCCACAGAAGAGAAAAAGTAGATTCTTCCAAGACCATGGAAGTTACTGTATCCTGCTTTGAGAAGAACAATTTTTGTGGATGTGGGGAATTCCCCTTCCCTCTCCCTTTTTTGCTATTTTGTGTTTGTTGCTTCTTGCTTCATTAAGAGCCATTTTATGTTTCATTTTTCCTTTGCTCTCCTTGAAGAGAAGATCAGAGGATACTTGTCTATGTTTCTTGTCTTCTCAGAGAGGTTTCTTTTCTTTCTTTCTTTCATTTTTGAGGGCTGAGATGCTCAGAAACATTCTGGCTTTTGCTGCCTCACCAGGACTGTCCTTACAGAATGCAATGAGAAGAGGCTGGTGAAAAGGCTCCCTTATTGCTCTGTGCTGTCTTCCTAGTGGAAGTTTCCCTACAAACTGCCTCCTCCACATCTACCACCATCATTTGTCTGTGGTTATATCTTCTTCCTCTCATGAACTGTAGCCTGGTTCAGCTCCCTTCCATATGTAGATTCTCCAACTGAGTAGGGGTGAGTATGATTTAATGCTAAAAGTTATTAACACTAAGTTCTTTTTTTTTAACCCTTACCTTTCATCTTGGAATCCATATTGTATGTTGGTTCTAAGACAGAAGAGGCAGTAAGGGCTAGGCAATGGGGGTTAAGTGACTTGCCCAGGGTCACACAACTAGGAAGTGTCTGAGGCCAGATTTGAATCCAGCCTCTCTATTCACTGAGCCACCTTAACACTAAATTTTCAATGACAAGAACTTCTCTTGATTGAGCTAATTCTCAATCTGATGACTGATCTGCATATTTGTCTTTGAGCTACAGTTTCTTCACTCTTGTTTATCAGAGGCATTATTGTATAGTGGCTAGAGCCAGCCTTGGGTTCAGCATGAGAACTACATTAAGTAAAGCCCTGCTTCTGAAGCATTTTGGCTGGGGACCCAAACAAATCATTTAACTCCTCGGTGTTCCAGGCAACTTGCTAAGACTCTAAATTACAAAACAGGTGCTGAACTACATTGATTAGAATAGAAAAAAGTCACTAGATTTGGGTTTGAAGTTTGGACCAGCGCTGAACCTGATCTTGGTCAACCAAAGGCTGAAGCCTAGATATTAGGCTTCACTTCCTGTAAAATGGTGGCAACACGATCTGACTGCTCTCTCAATGGTAGAAATATAACAAATTGATTTATTTAATAAAACACAGGATGGGTAAATGGACCAGGGAGATGGATTCCCTAAATCTAATGAATTCTTATCTCCTTTCCCCAGCCTGACCTGCAAAGGTCTCTTTGGTCCCAACAACACTGGGCTACACTCACTGTGCTAACTCTCTACCTAAAAAATAAATATTCTAGCTACCTAGTTCTGACTAGCTGGTTCACTATTAAAAAGGAACACAGTACAGTTTTGTCAGATAGGATGGCTAGAGGCCAAAGGCCTGAGCCCAGTGGTCTGGCTCGGTTTTAGGATAGAGATTTGGGTCCTTGCAGCTCACACACAAAAGATGATCTGGATGGGAGCCAGTGTCACAGATTCCAGGATCACAGGTTTCTTGATATCAGGAAGCTCCAAGATGTGTCAGGAACCTCCTGTTACCTGATACAAAATGGCCACAGGAAATAACCTGCTCTCCTCAGTGTCCAGAGATCAACAGACCCCCACAGACTCTGAGTGTCCCTTTTTAAGCATTCCACCTATTCCAGAATGGGAGTCCATACAGTTCCCTGAATGTACCAAGCTGCTGTACAAAGTCCTCGCATGCTCAGACCCTTTGCAAATCTCTCATTCCCTCTATTCTAATACAACTAATTGTCGCTGTACTTAGGTAGGGTAGCCATGCAAGTGATCCAAGTCCAGAGTCCATAAGGATATGAAATCATAGAGAACATAAAGACTCAAACATGGTATAATGGGAGCTTGTTGCTAAAAATGGAAGTCTTTATCTGGGAAACTTGGAGGAAATTTCATTCCAATATCTTACTTAGAGATAAGCAAAGGGATTGGTATGGCAGTAATTGTGCTAAACAAGGATGTTTTATTCCCTGAACGTGGAGGCATCCATTTGGTCACTAGGTGGCTCTATCTGAACAGACTAAATCTATGAAACTATCTATGAAACAGACTAAACTATACATTGACCAGACTGATAGTTACCACATTCTTTCATCTTGCAATAAGAGAATTTGCTTCTGGAGAACATTTAAAGTTTTTTCTTCTAGAGAATGTCACTAACAGTTATAGTATCATACTTCAACAACCATAACCCCTGCCTCACCACCACGATCCACAACTGAAGTTAAACACTATGCCAAAAAATAACGTGTCCAGAATTAAAATGGAACTCAATTTCAATAGTCAGAATTCAATGCAGAACTGGCATGCTTGTCACAGACTGTTAGGAACTTCAAACTGGTGGTTGGAACATGGTAGAAAGAGGGCCCCATGGTAGAGATTTAGTAAAGCTTTTGCCCAATCCTCAAAACCTGTTGGAATAACCTTGGAATCAATTGACTTTGATCTAATATCTTTTGAGGGGTTTTGGTAAAAGACTGATGATTGATAAAGTTGTAACATGAAGATGTAGGAGCCATTGAAAAATTTTCTTTCTAGCCCTCTGTTTCAGGTAGATGTATGACCTAAACATTAGAGTCTAATGGAGCCTCTCAGGACTGGATAAAGGCATGTAATCTGGTAGTCTTTGTCAAAAGCAGGCATTTTCCAGTAATTGTATGGCCTGTTGGTCTGAATCGCAATGTTAGTGTCTTTGTGGTTTAGAACTGGTTTAAATGCAATCCAAACATCACAACTCTCTTGTATACACAGCTAATAATCACCACAGGTCCCATATCATCCTTGAGGAAGGGTAGAGTAAGCTGAAGAGTTATATAGAATTGCCAGGGGGTCACCAAACCCCATGGGAAATCAACCTTTAAATGAGATGAGGCAATAACAGTGGCAAAAGACATGTATTTGTGTCCCATCTTTTATGTTATTGAGCTTTCTCCCTAGCACAAATAAATGTTGTGGTATGGAATACAACAGTGAGATTGCACTTCACATTTTCACCCATTTAACTTTTGCTCAGTGAATCCTTCAGACACAAGTCAAAGGTGGGCACATAATCAGTCAGAGGTAGACGGGTTCCAAAATATCTGAAAATAATCTTAGAAGATGTTATAATCAACCAAGATTTTTAAATCTTTGAATTTCTCAAAAATCAAGGATAGAGGCTGTGACAAGTTAGGTGGAGTCCACCTGTCATTATTTATGTGACATGTAAAAAAAGCAACAGGAGAAAAAGGCTTTTTTGGCAACATATGACCTTCCTGGAGTACAAGCTGTGGCATAGTCTCCTTCATATGGATTGGAATTATTGCCTAGGACAAAACAGAGCTCTGGTGGAGCTGTTAAAGAACATCCACAAGGTCCAATGACCTTTCCTTGGTATAGGATATATCTTTCTTGGCTATGAACTTTAATGATAACATTATACCTAATCTAGTCATGGAAAGATGGTACAAATGATGAAAATATAATAATATGGCTTAAATCTAAGAACCAAATGAGTATCTTTGTTAGGATAGTCTGGGTCACAAGACCTGTCCTCCAGGTATAGCATCTGACAGCCCATTCAGGAGTCAATGCTTCAGGTGGACATGGGGTCTTCATCCATCACATGAATTGATGTCCTTTCCTAATGCATCTGTATTGGTAAAAGGCTACATTTTTATATTAATTTTACACCTATAGTCTAGATTGAAATGCCCAGATCAGGCCCAATCTTATGGCCTATGTCCAAATGAGGGGTGTACTGATAGAGTGACATCAAGGTTTTGAGTCCTTTACTCCATTATCAAGATTCAGGAAAGCTATATACCTCAAAACCCTCTGGAGACTCAGAGTTACTGTTCTTAGGGTCTGGGCTTTTGGGATACAGATTACTTCAAGCCAGAGGACCAAAGCCATTGATATTAGTGGGTGAAGTCCATGAAAATTTCAGCTCGTCAGGCCTAATGCAGGTATAGCTTGGTAGTCAGGTTATTGCTTTATATCCTGAAATACAGTACCTTACAGAACCTTATTCCAACTTTCTGGGTCCAAAAAAAATCTGTACTCCGGGCACTAGAAATTCAGTGGTCTTAACCCAATTCCCAGGACTTAAAGGAGGTGTGATAATTAAGTCTACACTGTCCATCTTTAGATTTAATCACCAAAGGTAAGAACACCTCCAATTCTGGGAGGTCCATAACCCACGTGTCTAGAGTGGGTGACAAATCAGAATCAACTGACTGCCCCCTAGGCAGTACTATGAGAAGTGCCTATTGTGACTGGACATGCAAACTAGGAGGTGGATGCAGGAAGTGACAAAAGATGCTATCTTTGAGATATGATGCTAACTTCCTTTGGAGGCAGTTTGACGCTTTGAACTTGGTGTGGAAGGATCTCTGCTGAGACCTCAGACTGCTTCCCTTTGAACTGTCAGGTGGGTAATTTAGGCTGACTCTCTTTCTCCTCCCTTGGCGTTTCTGGAGGCTCTAGCCTCAAAAAGGCCTCTCTTGCCTCTCTAATTGTAAAAGGCCTTGTGGCTAGAAGACTTGTTTAATTAACCTCTGTGCCCCTCTGCTGGGCCTCTAAATTCTTACCTGGTCCAGGCCAGAGTTTCTCTCTCTCAATTTCCCTACCTTCAACCTTCCTAATTGTAAATAAACTTCCATAAAAGTCAATTTTGATTTAAGATTATTCTTAATTGAGGATTGATAATAGTTCAATCCTCTGGCAACCATCTTTTAATATATTGAACCCCAAAACCCCTTTTTCCCCCTTACAGAGGCAACATCCAGATATGTCCTCCATTTGCTGGCCTAATTCAAGAAGTAATTTATCCAAATGTTTAGTGGGTGTAGCTTGGTGGTCTTGGCCCTATGTCCCTGTACCCTGGAAATAAGAACTCTGTGTAACCTTTCAGTCCCATCTTGAGCCTCGTATAAATATGGTCTTAGTGTCACTGTGCAAAGCAGCCTGAACCTAATGTGAGGGACCCAATGACTCCAGTCATCAGGGACAAGATTCTTTGCCAAAATTCCCAGTTCTAGTATTTGTGTCACCCAGATTGAGATGTCTGCAGTAGACCCCAATCTTATGACCTATGTCCAAGTGAGGGGCGTGCTACTTGTGTGACATCAAGGTACTGAGTTCTTTGCCTCATTATCATCAAGATTCAGGAAAGCCTTACAACTCAAAACACTCTAGAGATTCAGGGTTAGTGTTATTATGGCCTGGGCTTCTCAAATAAGGGTTACTTTAAGTCAGATGACCAAGAATATTGATATTATGACTTGGTAGGGGAGGTACATGAAAACTTTAGCTCATCATTGAGACTTGATGCCTGGTGGCAAGGTTATTGCTGTGAATCAATTTTATCTTTGGTCTTATACTGAAGTCCTTGTGGACCCTTGAGCATTATGAATTTGACCTGAAAAAGTATTAAGATGACTTGGGACCTGTGTTCCAGGCTTAGATGTTAAGGGTTCCATGCCTCTTAGTCTGGTGACAGTATAACCACTGCTCTAGTCTGGTAGCAAAGTGGGAATGAGATGACCCGTGCCTATGAATAACAGAGTCCATGCAGGTATGTACATGTTGTCCAAGCATTTTTGGCCCTGATATAGTACATAGGATGATTTAAAGAGGCAATTGATGAAGCAGGAAGTGATAAATCTGTACATCTTTGTCATTTGGGTCAGATTTTGAGGTCTAGGAGTGTGGTCAGAGAATCTTTTAACAATCCCCAACTGAGAGTTTCAAAATGCTATGAGAAACCTGGTTTTTGGACAAATTGATGGTTTTTAAAGTGGTGACCCTGGTGTTGCATTCAAGTGAAGGTGGCCTAACCCTGGCTTTGTGATTAGGTAGAAAATTCCTAAAAGGGAAGTACCAACCCCCATTTGGCAACCTTAATGTTGTAGAGCTTCACTTTCATAATCGGTATTCCTCACAAAGTCAAAGCACTTTTGGATATATTGGGCACAATTGTTATTGCCAATGTAATTTTTGCATTTGTATGTAATGTGAATATAAACCTATATTCTCCATGATGAGAAACCTCAGCCTCTTTCTTAGACCATCTAGCATTGAAAGATGGAAGTTCTTTTGGAGGTTTAGGTTAAGGCAAAGTTGAATGAATATGTAAAGGAGAAGGCTAAGGATGAAGTATGATAGAGGGCCAAGGATACAACCTAGATAGCAGCGCTGAGGGTGGTGGTGAAAAATGTGACAATGGCAGAGGATACAGTGATGGTGGAGACCAAGGAGGTAGAGATGTAGAATGGCCTGAATTGAAGAGTCCAGAGAAGGCCAAAACCTGTGTTCTGTGTCCAAATGAGGTGTGTGCTGATAAGGTGGCATCAGGATTCTTAGTCCTCTGCCCCATTTTTATCTAGACACACCAAGACCCTGTACCTCAAAATTCTCTAGAGGCTTGGGGTTACTGTCATGATGGCTTGGGCTTTTGGTAAAAAGATTACTTCAAGTCAGATGACCAAGGCAATTGATATATTTATGGCTTGGTGGTTGAAGTCCATGAAAACTTCAGCTTAACTATCAGGCCTAATGTAGGGAGAGACTGATAGGTTATTTCTGTGGGTCACTTTAATCCTTGGTCTTGTAATTAGGCTCTTGTTGACCCTCAACCATTATATGTTGGACCAACAACAAAAGTGTAAGGTTGACCTCAGCTCAAGTTCCAGGCCTGGATGGTAAGTCTTCCATGGTTCCTAATGTGGTGATGGTATAACCACTGTTCTAGCCTGGTGGTAAAGTGGAGATGAGATGACCTGCCTATGAATAACAGTCCATGCATGAATATACATGGTGCCCAAGCATTTGGGGCCCTGTATGGTAAATAGGAAGTATTGAAGATGCAATTGATGAAGCAGGAAGTGAGAGCTCTTCTGTGCATCTTTGTCATTTGGGTTAGATTTTGAGGTCCAAGAGAACGTCCAGAGAATCATAACATTTTAACTATCCCCAGCAGAGAGGGTCAGGATGCAATGTCTTAGCTACTTTGTTCTTGAGCAAGTTGGTAGTTTTCAAGGCTATGGCCCTGGAACAGCATTCAAATGGAGATGGCATAAACCTGGCTTTATGGTTTAGATGTAAACATCCCAACATGGCAGTAACAACCCTCAATTGATGGCCCCGATGATATGGGGCTTTAGTTTCCTAACCAGGCTCCCTTCCTCTTAAAAGCCCAGGGACTCTGGGGACATACTGGCCTCAATGAAGTTCTTGCACAGGCAGTTTTAGCCCTACATGCTCCATGGAAAGGAATTGCAGCCTGTTTCTTGGTCCTCTGGAAATCGAAAGATGGAAGTTGGGTTGGAGGTTTAGGTGGAGGTAAAGGTGAATGAAGACGAAGAGGTCGAGGCTGAGGCTGAAATCTGGTCTGAGGTTGAGGCTGGGGCCCAAATAGGGGTGTTGTTGGTAGTGGTGGTGGTGGTGATAGAGGTGGAGGTGGTGGTGCTGGTGCTGGTGACTGCTTTTGTGGCAGTGGTGGTGGCTGCAGTGATGGTGGAAATTGAGGAGTTGGAGATGAAGAAGATGATAATGGGCATAGTTGGGAAGGGATAGTTACAGCTGAAGATATCTCCAAATCATCATAGCTCTTTAAAACCTTGGGAAAGTGGTCACTGACTGAAGGAGTCAGTGCCCTCAGGTAAGGATGCGATGAATCCTCACCTTGCTGATTGGGGTCCAGTAGAGTTTCAAAATCTGATTTTACACGGAGGGGCTCTGACTTTGCCTTGAAATCTGGCAAGATAGGGGCACTACCATGTGGTTTAGGGCTTGAAGATGACATATACTTCAGATAAGATATGGGTATTGTTGTTGATCGGTGGTAAAGGTGGTCACAGTGGAAAAGGTCATCCTGGTAGGGACGGTGGGAATGGTGGGGATGACCACTGGGGCAGGGTATGTGTGCAGATGAAGCTCTCTGACAAGGTATGACTGATGAATTGGCCCTGGACTGGCGGTCTTGATGCCGTGATGGAGCTACCCTATGAGGAGGACATGGTAACTGCACAAACGTGGACTGCTGACAAAAACCTTTTGGAGGCAGCTGGACCAGGGATGCTAATGAAAAAGAAACAATGTGAGTGGGGTTAAGGAAATACAAATAGTGTGTAAGTGCAGGAAGGGAACTATGGAACAAGGGGAAGAGGAAGGAGAGGTGATGAGGACCTGGCAACAACAGTTTAGTTATTAAAAAGATATTATCATCCCCTTGTGAGGAAATAGATCACATTTATACTAGAATTTTTTTAAGAACTCGTAACCTTCCATTTTAAAACTGATAACTGAGTACCAATTCTAAGATAGAAATGGGAAAGGGCTAAGCAATTTGGATTGGTGACTTCCCAGGGTCAGACAGCTAGGAAGTATCTCAGGTCAGATTTGAACCCAGGTCCTCCCCACTCCTGGCTTGGTGCTCTAATTACTGTTGTCCAAATCTACCCTGATGCTTGCCATTTTGCCAAGTACTTTCCTTGGAACTGTAGTACAAATACAATGCTTCTTGCCAAGGGGAGGTGATTGGCTTACCCAAGGCCAAAGTGGAAAGTAGTAGCAGAGACAAGATTAGAACTCAGATCTTCTGACTTCTAGATCAGTGCTCCTAAATGCAAAACTGGAACGTATCTTCGAGGCCATAATAGTCCAACCCCCCAACATCTTACAAATGATGAGAAAATCAAGATCCCAGGTGGAGGTTAAAGGACCATAACCAAGTCAGAGACAGTATTGAAACCCAGGCCTCTATACTCTTCTGTGTCAGTCTGAAAATCCCCAGACTGGGATCAGATGTATGAGAACCACTAACCAAGAGATAGGTAATGGGGACCCATTTCAGAAAGCCAAAGTTCTCACCTTCTGGAAATAGCCGGTATTTTCTCACCATTCCTCCACTGAAGGATTTCCTTGAGAAAATTACATATTAACAAAAACAAAATCAAATGAGAAAATCTGCTTACAAGTATCCCTGAATATGCTATTAATCAATGGTTAAATGCTCTTTAAATTAGTTCTTCCTAGTCTGGGACCTTTTCTTAAAACCATTTCCTTTTGTCCTCATTCTGAGCCACCATTTGTGTGTGTGTGTGTGTGTGTGTGTGTGTGTGTGTGTGTGTGTGTTTGTGGGAGTAAATGTACATATACACATACTTATACATATTTATATGTAGTTTATAGTCTTATTCTAGGACTAACATCTATGGAATCTATTCAATATGTGAAGCAAGTTATTCCTCTCCTTCCCAGTTTTGGTCATACTATGTATCTTATCCATAGTCTTCTCAATGTCTTTATTAAAACTTATCCAAAGGAACTGACAAACTCATTTCTGTAGAAATATTTTTTTAAATGAGAATGATCTAGCTACCTCATCCCAACTGAACCCTGGCAAATTTTTAAAAATGGTTCATTTTACCAATCCTTCATTCATCTCAATGAAACTTTCTTGACAAAAGCATCTTTCCCCAGCCTCACAAGTTGCACAAGACCAGGTTTTAAAACTGCTTAGCCTTACCATACAATCCCAAAAACTCAAGGTATAAACATCAACAGTGTTCTTTCCCTCCTTGAAGACTTCATACAATCTTTTGAATCTTTAATAGACAATTCAAAATACTTTAATGGAATATTTTGTGAAAGTGCCTTAGGAAAATGGAAGCAAACTAGATTATCAAAAATTAATTTAAAATATTAGCAGGCTTGAGGGGGGGATATCCATGGTCCAATCCTAGTCTGGAGCAGGCAGTCCATTCTTCTAAATCCTGCTTTTCTCCCTATCAGTCCTCCACAGAGCCATGCTGATGAGCCCACATTTAACAGCTTACTCAACCCCAAAGTGTCTCTCACCAATAGGAATTACAAGAAGAACAGGAACAAGGGGATATGAAATATCCCAAAATAAGAACAAGGGTTTAATCTAATTTCCTGTGACTTTGGTGGTTTAGGCATTTCTCTGAATGGTGGAGACTAAGACATTAAGTGCACTGTAAAAACAAAGTAAATGAAAAAAATAACCTCTTCTTAGAAATAACTGCTCCCAACCATATTTCAACTATAAGAGTGCTTAGAAAGAACAAACTATGAACAGAGCTCTGAGGTCACCTTGATATCACGGAACATCAGTTGTCTATTATACACTTGAGGCAACTTGGTATTAGGGAGAAGTTTTTAAGTGACCCTTTGTCTTATTTCCTTTCCCCTTTCAGAGACACAAACAACCCTGGATCTGAATCTACATTAAACATGGCCAATTTCGTTCATCATTTCCCAAAAATCTTCTCCCCTTAAACCCTTTCAACTCTACTTCTTTTCTCTTGATCACACAAAGCATTAGTCCCTGTTACTTATGACTCTTTCTACCCAGTAACCTCTGCTTAAGCACTGTGTTGGTTATTGTTTCATAAATCTAGTATAGAAAGAAAAACAGACACTTGTCATGTTGAAAAAAAGGGCAAAAGAAAGTGAAAAAAATCTGCTTCTATCTGCACTCAGAAGTAAGCACTCAATTTTTACATAAATGAATGTATAGCCAAGTTTCTCTCTGAATAAGGAAATAAAATACAACTCCATCTTCAGGTGTGCACAAAGTTAAATAAGATACCTTAACAGCAACTCAAAATTCAATTTTCCCACTTTGATCTTGTCTGGAAAATATACAGGAGTCAATATATGATATCCATTCAGATGGAACCCAGAACAGAGATATTGAAAGGAAAAACAATATTTACAATGACTATGACAATGTAAATGAAAAGAGCCACCACTCACCAAAAAACTCCACAGTGGATGTACCAAAATTGTAATAATTCAGCATCACAAATAAAAGATAGGAGAGGACAACTCTACCTACCCCTTCAGGAAGATAGGAGATCCACAAACAGGGCACATATGCCTGTGGTCAGACTTTTTCAACGGATTTTTCCCCTCTTTTTTGTATGTTTAAAAAAACCATTTCTTATATAGAATGCCTTGCTGAGAAGGGTAGGGGTAAAGATGCTAAGGAAAACTATGATGGAGTAAAAAAACAATAATTTTTAAAAATTTAAGTATTTAGAGAGCAATAGTAAGTCTGTAATGACCAACAGATCCATCTTACATTTTAGATTTTCATTTTATATTTTACATTTAAATCTTTATAATTTACACTGAGGATCCAAAAGACAAAAAGATAAAAAAAAAAAAGTCTCTGTCCTCAAGGATCTTACATACTAATTAGAAACAAAACATGTGAATAAATAGGTATAAACAGCAGTAAAAGGGTGTCAAGTGATAATAACAAACACTGGGGGTCCCAAAGGGTGAGGAGAATGAGATGTGGTAAGGAGGATGACACTCATCAGGAGGGCCAATGAAGCTGGTAGCAATCAGAGGCAAAATTTATTTCATCACAGCTAGTATTCTATAGGGCAAGTTACATAAGCTGAAGCATTAGGTAATCTTTTTTACATAGACAATGGTTAGTAATGATTTACAATCTTAATACAATGACTTAGTTTACCTCACTGAAGCTTAGACAGAGTTTTCTATAGGATAATAATTCAATGTCAATGTGTAACTAACCAAGTTTCTCATAGAAATCCTGCACCAGTAATTCCTTGGAAGAATATACAGTATTTGGGGAGGGGAAAGGTTTGTTTTTCTCATGCTGGGGAGCAGGCTATGTGTCTGGCAATTCCTAAGCTATGGCTTTGATTTTACTGGGGCTGACTCTCACTACTGGGGGCTACAAAAGGGAAATAATTCTTTTAGAATAGAGGATGACTGGAGTTAAGAAGCTGATATTGAGACAAGATAATTCACCAATTCTCTCTAATCTAAATACTCCTACAGGGGGTTTGTTAGCTTTTTGGTGTGTCAGTCTGATGAAAAATATGGCCCCCTTCTCAGAATAATATTTTTCAACATATAAAAATATATAGAATTACAAAAAAAATCAATTGTATTGAAGCAGTTACCAAAATATTTCTTTGCAATAAGTCCATGGATCCCAGGTATAAAACCCTCTTTTAATGATTATCAAATGTAACAAACACTGGCTTCTGCTGCCCA
Organism: Gracilinanus agilis; assembly: GCF_016433145.1. Classification (NCBI taxonomy): domain Eukaryota; kingdom Metazoa; phylum Chordata; class Mammalia; order Didelphimorphia; family Didelphidae; genus Gracilinanus; species Gracilinanus agilis. The sequence goes on from NC_058132.1 coordinate 371,059,010, forward strand.
GGGGCTTAGCAATAATCAAGGAAGTAGGGGGCAGCTGGATAGCTCAGTGGATTGAGAGCCAGGCCTTGAGATGGGAGGTCCTAGGTTCAAATCTGGCCTCAGACACTTCCCAGCTGTGTGACTCTGGGCAAGTCACTTAGCCTCCATTGCCTAGTCCTTACCACTCTTCTGCTTTGGAACCAATATGCAGTATTGATTCTAAGATGGAACTTAAGGGTTTAGAAAAATAATAACAATAATAACAATCAAGGAAGCAGCCTTTGGAGAATTCAATCAACACAAGATTATGGAAGTCAAACATCAGCCCCAAAAGAAATTTACCAGATGCTTTCTGCTTCAAAGTCTTTAAGAAACATTTACCAAAGTTACAAATTTCCCACGATCATACTGTAAATTGTCATGGAGAGAAGCTGTTAGGCCAACTTACAGAATTTAGGTATCCTGATGCTTGTTTTAGTTGGTGATAATCTGAGCCAACCCCTCCCCTCCTACTCAAGGGACATAAAGTTATGTGGGCTTTTTCAAGTGTTTTTCAAAATATCTTGAGCATTCTCTTAAGTTAAACTAAAGCTGGTCCGGAACACATAGCCCTTTCTTCTCTCAATCCCTCCTAACTGAGAGTTCTTCTTTCCACCTGCCTGTCCTTGAAGGGATCAATCAGAGGCTTCCTCATCCTGACTTGTGGGGGAAATCAGAAAGGAACGGATAGGAATCTCCAAGGAACAAGAACCTAAAGGCTGAATGACAACTGTGTGTGTGTCTCTCTCTAGTGTGCACATACCTTCAGCTGTTTTCCTTTCATAGTCTTGGTCCCAAAGGGACCAAAAGGGTCTCTATCTCAACTGTCCCTGGCTACCCTAACTTCCTCCTCATTTTAGAGATGCTACCCTACCCCATACAACCTCACTCACCAATAAGAATAGGAGAAGATAAAAAAATAAAGATCTTTAAATGCTCCTGAATCAGGAAACTCGACTTTTCAGTTCCAGCTTGTGGTCTTGGTGGTTGTAAGCTTCCCACACAGTGGAAAACTATGGGACTGAGTCTCCAATAAAAATAAAAGTCGTTTCAGAAAAACTGTACTCTCTCCTGAGAGGACATCTTGGGATGCAAAGGAAACAGATATGCTTCCTTGGACACCCAGGGCAAGACTGGGTTTTTCTGTCTCAGAAAGAGAATCTTGGAAGCCTCTGACATCACAAAGCCCTACTTGATTCTCTGTCTTGTTACACTCACAACTATACCATTCTTTCCCAGGGGACCAGTCAGTTACTAAAGAGAAGCATAAAGATGAAAGCTCAGGGTATGGAGACTGTGTTAACATGAGCAAGCAGCACTTCCTCCCTTGAAGCTGCATCAAATGCTTCATATTTCCCCTTAGTTTTCAATGATTAGAGTACCCCCATAGTCTTTTTCCATAGAAGATTTGGTATTTCCTTTGTTTTTAACATGAAACTGTAAATTTCTATTATGTACTTTTTCTTCTAAGGAAATATACATGGGTATATGTATAAACATACATATATAGATATATAAATTCTCATATAACTTTCAAAGCTGTCCTGTTTGTCTATACTCCATTCTGACATTCCTCTCTTTTCTATGCATTTAAAGAATGCTTCATTAGTCCTTTTTCTTTCTTTTCTTTTATCAATCATATCTTTACGGGAAGTCATTTAACCCTTACTGGACCTCCATTTCCTCATCTGCAAATAATGAGAGAGGAGGCATAACTAAGATCACCTCTTACACATCTGTTCTACTTCAAAATCCCTGGTTCTGTACTTCACAGGCTCTGATTCCAGAAGAATTTCACAAAGTCTTTAGGACTTGAAAGTTTCCATATAACAAAATCCTCCCAAACATGTCTTCTGACATTAAAGAATGTGAGCTCATTGGAACTCATGTTTAGCCACTTAACTGGAGAACTCCTCAACAACACCCTGAGACCTTTGGTCTAGATGCCATCTTGTTCCTTTCCACTCCCTTAGAGCCAAGTGCACTAGGAAGGGAATGTGTAAGAGGAGAAAGATGAGGCAGAAATTCCAGCAACCTGACTATGCTAAGCCCAGAGTTCCCTGAAGCAGAAATACAAACTGCCAGATCCCCAGATGCCTAGTGTGTGCCCAGATAAAGGTTGGTGGGATATCACTCTCTCTAACTAGGACTGTTTCTCCTTTCCTACTTCATCTACAACTTTTATTTCTATCCTCAGATAAAGGACACTTGCCACCTTTAGAATCCTTCCTGACACAGGTCATTCCATCTTTTAATGAAAGTTCTACTTCCTTGCAACCAAACCACATAATTATAGTTATGTGCCATGAATCCTCTTAACATTCTGGATTTGCAATTTCTTTGTGGCTGAGTATATTTCACATCATCTCTCCTTTTTAGGGTTAGAAAATAAAAGACTTACTGAAGCCAGAGTAATTATTCTGTATGCCACATCTGAATAGGGAATATGCCCCAAGCAGACATATGGGAAAGAAGAGATAATCACTATATCACAATAAGTGATGGTCAAACTTTTCTTGGGAAAAACAAAAACAAAAACAGTGTTTTCCTTCTTATCTACCCATCAACACCAGCATGCAAAGTGATGCCACTCCTGGGGCAAGAAGCTTACTTGTCAGTTGTTGACAATCAGTGGTTGATGATAGTGTTGATGAGAAATCTCAACCCCTTCTCCATCCCATTCCTGAATGCCGGGAGAGCCAAATCAGGAGCAGAGTTGTGGTTTGGGGGACGAAGGGGGGACATTGTTCTTTCCAAGGCTCTTGACCTTAGAGTCCTTTGTCTTCATCTGGGTCTGAAGGGAAATATTAGAAAAGGAGAGAAAATAGGTTTAGATTAGTGGAGAGATATGGAAAAAAATACAGGACAATAGCTTGGATGATGATAGGGTTAAGTGAATGTCTTTAAAGGATAAATGAGACATGAGTATCCTTGTTTCCAGAAAAAATGTACCTTTTTCATTCAACAAACCTAGCATATCCATGAGTTCTGACACCAAGCTATTCTTTGAGATCCTGACAACTTCCACTTTGCTGCTGGGCTTGTGGTATCATGGGCTATGAAAATGGTGAATCTAGTTGTAGTCATAGGCTCTGACAGGGCTTTACAGCTCTGGAAAATAATACAGATGAGCATTCAACTCTTGTAACTTAGGAAAGCTTTTTGTGTTTGAGAATGAAGAATTAATTGCACTTTTTTAGGATGACTGTCCATAGGTAACTTCAGAATCCCATTGAAGACACCTGGACCCAGCCTCCTAGTCCATCACAAATGCCAAACTTTGGAATTATATGTTCATATACTAACATGTAGTGAATGGGTTTTCCATCCATGATGATACCTAGGGCCCCAAAATTAAAAGGACAGAAGCTCTATTTGAGGCCCTCACAAAAGAAAGCTTTATCTATTAGGAACTTCATACTTGCAATGATTCCTTTCTATTTTCTCTCATAGAACAAAGACTCTACTCAAGTCCTCCACTGAGGACGTATCATAGCATATAGATGAGCTCTCAAACCCGATACCCTGGATCTATGCCAAACTGACAAGTCTTGAAGCTTTGAACAAAAAGTTTATCATGGAACATTTCAGAACTGAACCAAAGATTCATCACTAAACTGTGGGCAACAGTATGCTGGACTTTTTAAAACCTTAATGGAAGTGACTTTCTATTATTGACGTTTGGCAAGATATATTGCTGTGTTTCAAAAAAACTCCACATCAGCAAATTGTGGGTCTTTTTCCAGCTTTTTTTTTTAAACCCTTGTACTTCGGTGTATTGTCTCATAGGTGGAAGATTGGTAAGGGTGGGCAATGGGGGTCAAGTGACTTGCCCAGGGTCACACAGCTGGGAAGTGGCTGAGGCCGGGTTTGAACCTAGGACCTCCTGTCTCTAGGCCTGGCTCTCACTCCACTGAGCTACCCAGCTGCCCCAAATTGTGGGTCTTTTGAAGGACTGAAATAATGAAGTATACAGCTATGGGCATGATGTACTTTGAGGACAATAAAGGAAGAAGGCATAAAGAGATGTTTTGGATGCCATGGGTGTCCTTTACATAGGATTAGGAGTGCTATCACATTCCCTGAATTGCTATGAAATACTTGGGTATAGGGAAGAAAGAGACTGATGCTTGTCTGTTTTATGGAGAGTCACATTCAGTCTATATCACAGAATGACAGGACTTCAGAGTCAAAAAGGACCTGAGAGGCCTTCGAGTTCTATCCACACATGAAGACTGAGTCCCCTCTACAACACACCTGACATTAGTCATCCAGCTTTTCCATAAAGACTTCATCCTCATGAAGCAGCCCATTCCATTTTGGGATAGTTCTAATTTAGACAGTTTTACCTAAGATCAATCTTAAATCTGTTTCTCTTTAGCTTCCATAATTTATTTCTAAGTTCTCCCTCTGGGAACAAGCAAAGAAAGCCAAATCCCTTCTTCAAGAGGGCCCTTTAAAGATAGTTATATTGTCCCTCCTCACCATCTTCTCTTCTTTAAGCTAACCAAACTAACCTTCAGCCAGTCCTCATTCATCATGAAATTAAGGGTCTTCTCTATCCTGGTTGCCCTCCTCTAGACACACTCAATTTTATTATGGTCTTTAGAAAAACATGATGTTTAGGGCTGAACAGAATACTCTAGATGTGGTCTAACCAGGGCAGAATGCAGTAGGGCTTATCAACCTTTTTTCCCTTGATGCTATGTCTCTCAACATAGTCTGAGTTTAAACTAGTTTCTGTGACTGCCATAAGATTATGGTAACTCTTGTTAAACTTGGAAGTATCCAAAAATTTTTTTCAGACAAATTGATATATCTATGTGTCCCTTATTTTATACTGTGATGAGGATTTTTGACAATCCCATGAGGACATTCTGGGCCCATTGAGGCAAAAGCAGTCAGAAAAGACACATTTGCAGATCTGCCTCAGACCCTGGCAAGGTCTGGTTGCACCTTTCAGTTCTACAAATCACTGTCAAAGAACACCTGGCTTCTTAATTGGCTCAGAACATCCTGACCAGCTAACTCACTATCACAAAATCTTGAGCTCTATCTCTGGGACAAGTGACCTTCATGTACATGCCCAGCCATGCCTTGGTACCTTCATACTTCTAATGAAATCATGTCAGTGATAAGGGCCCAAAGAGCCTTTTGTAGATTCCCATTTGTTGAAGTGTGCAGCTGCACTCTCTAATTGACACTGAAAAATGTATGTTTTGATCTGTTGCTCTCTTTTTATCTTAGAGTAGAGAAACTGTATAAATATTGGACTGAAATATCAATAAAGTGGATTGTGCTACATGCTCATAGGATCTGCTCTCTCTCTCTCTCTCTCTCTCTCTCTCTCTCTCTCTCTCTCTCTCTCTCTCTCTGTCTCTCTCTGCTTTCTCTTTTGCCCTCTGAGCTCTCAATTTCCAGCCTGCAACTCTCACCGCTGCTACTCAGTTAGCCTTCTCTCTGCAGGCCTGAGAATAAGTGCTGAAACCTGGCACCAGGACTGCGAGCATTCCCAGCCAGTGTACCTCACTCCCCCCTTTACTCACACAGGTGTACCTGAGAGCACCCATAGCAATTTTGAACCCAAGAAATAATACTGTTAACTCTCAAACCCAGAGAGCAACAGTTATAACTCTTTCACTAAAAAACAGAGAGCCACAATGAGCACAGTAAAATTGTTTATTTTCTTTAAGATACAGAAAACAAAATACATATGCCATGATTAGAAAGAAGGAAAAAAAAATAACAAAACAAAACAGGATACTTAGATGGCTTAGTGTATAAAGAGCCAGATCTAGCTCTGGGAGATTCTGGTTTCAAATATGGCCTCAGGGGCAGCTGGGGGCTGAGTGGATAGAGAGCCAGGCCTAGAGAGGAGAGATCCTAGGTTCAAATCTGGCCTCAGATACTTCCATCTGTGTGACCCTGGGCAAGTCACTTAACCCCCCCATTGCCTAATCCTCACCATTCTTCTGCCTTGGAAGCAAACTTAGTATTGATTCTAAAATGGAAGGTAAGGGTTTTTAAAAAAAGAAAAAGGGAAATTTCAAATACAGCCTCAGGCACTTCCTAGCTGCATGACATTGGGCAATTCACTTAATCCCCCATTACCTAGCCCTTACCATTCTTCTCTGCCTATTCTAAGACAGAAGGTAAGGGTTTAAAGAAAAGTAAAGGGGGAAAAAACAGACTGAAGGAGCTGTAGGTACAGGTTTTATAGTATTCTAAGAAAGAGGAGAAGATTCTGGGATTGGGCAAGAAGGGAGAAACCTCTGTCTAACAACACAGAATATGTTCTTCAGCACTTTGGAACCTAGACCAGAATGTGACTTCATTATAAATGGAAAATAGCCTACAAGTTATCTATAGAGACTCAAGGAATGTTCAGGAATGAACCATTCTTCTATTCATCTGTAGAGTAACTGCCAGGGCATGTGTCATTATTTTATCAGATTGATCCTGATGTTTCTCACCAAGCTTTAGAAATTAAGACAATTCTAAACAATCAAGAAACATCAGAAATGATATTACCTTGCCTGGAACAACCTCCAGGAATTGATGTAGAGTGAAAGGAGCAGAATCAGGAGAACATTGTACACAGAGACTGATACACTGTGGGACAATTGAATGTAATGAACTTCTCTATTAGCAACAATGCCATGATCCAGGACAATTCTGAGGGATTTATGATAAAGAAAACTATCCACATTCAGAAGAAGAACTGTAGGAGTAGAAACAAAGAAGAAAAACAATTGCTTGATCACATAGTTCAATGGGGATATGATTGGAGATG